>NC_136498.1:99938017-100125517 GCF_053919585.1 Euprymna scolopes
CCAATTTCTCCCAGACCATATGGAAGATAACATTCGGCGCGTTATTACCGAAACGCAGCCTAATTTAATGCGTAGACTTATGAAAATTGGACCTGCAGATTACGCTATATATACACAAGCCGCAAGTGTTTTATACCCGAAATTATATTTAAATTATAAATGCCAAAAAATAATCTGTGGAATAAATCACATACATTTTCTTATAATAAAAATATTTTTTCTGTGATTTATTTTAATTGAAAGTGTTTCTAAAGAAACACCGTTTATATATGTGGTATTATGGGCTCAAATGTGAAATGTTACAGACAAAATTTCCATAAATTTTAATACATACATTTTTTTGTGTTCATATGCATTAAAATGATTAATGTCAATGTTTAATCAAATAGAGATTTTTACCATTGATTTAGAATATATTTGGTTTTTACTGTTCTGTTTTGCAAATAATTGCTTTTTACACCGTAGGGATGTTGTAAAATCTTTTGGGTGTCGTCCTTTATAGCACGGCTTTTGTTATTTCATTCTGATCTAGAGAATATAAAATGTGATTGGTTGACAAAAAGGAATAGGCAGAGTACACATTATTAAGGCGGCAATTCTTACGATATTGATATCCGAGTTCGAATATCACGTTAGTCGAAAGGATTTTTTAAAAGATATGTATTTTACAATTTTAAAGCAATTACCTTTACGTAAACATGGCATGAATATATTTATAAACTAAGACTTGCTTTTTTTATAATCCGCAAAAGGTAGACATAAAGTGTATTCAGCATTAGCTGAACGCGAATAATTTTTTTGTTACAAACGTAATTATTAATGGTTTTCCTAACAGAAAACAAACAAAAAGAAATATACGCAAATAGAATCATGATAGTAAAATATTCTCTAAATCAGTTTTTTTTCATGAAATTTCACAAATATTGTGCTCGTGCCATTTATGAGACTATAGAAACTCGGTAAAGACGGAGAATAGAAATGTATCTTGGGTTTACTTTCATCAGCCGCGTAACCCTCGCTTCCCTTATGTTGTCCTGTAGTTCTAACATTCCATGAGCGATGTTTCTGACAAATAGGGGAAAATTGCTGTGTTCTGGGTCAGAATCTATTCCATCTAACTTATAGTTACCAGGTTTTTGACCTTTAATTAGTATTTTTCTTACCTCCTAATACCAAGTAGCTTTATGCCTTGTCTGGTGCAATTTTTATAAGAATTAACATACATAGTTACTGCACTAACACCGTTTAAGTGCGAGTATAAATCAGTTGTATAAATTGTAAGTGATTTGTAAAGCTGTCCGAGAACCAACACATTGTAGTCTCAATCGCAAAGCAGACAAAGAATAGCAAAGAACTTTAACTCGCTTTTTGTACAATGGCATTTATTTCCTTAATCTCTCATTACTGCTGTGGTGTCTCCCAGATCCTTATCCATGTCTTTCATGTCATCTCGAACGTTCTTTCCGTCTCTAACATTATCTCCTTAAAGTCTTTATTTTATCTACGGTGACGTCATTTCGCATGCATTTGCCTACTCGCATCTGCACTGTATTACAGATTCATAGTTGATTCTAATGCAACACGATTGACTCAACACTTATATAAACCCTGTATTTTAAACGATTACTGTAAACGATGAATTCATGACTAACTATTGTTTGCTTCGTTAAGGCGTATTTTGCATAGTCTTTTTTTTAACAGAGCGGCTAGCACGTGTAGCAGCTGCAGCAGCCGTATGACACAGATGCAAATTACCAAGCAAGCACACGGAGTGACGTCACAGCAGGAGAAGAGAAGGGAAAGAAGATACAAAAAATGTGGGAGGATCGAAAAAACCGGATGCCGGTGAAAGATGAACGTATTCCCTATTGTAGCGTAAGACACATTTAAGCCCGTGTCGAAACGGCAGGATTTTATTAACTACATGGCAGACGAAATGAACAAAGGAGATCTTTAAAACAAGATGTAATGCGTTAGTTTGGAATGTACCATGAATAAAAGCCTTTCATTTCAAATGAAAAAGCAAACTTGAATTTCCTTCCTTTTGTTTGTTTCCTTTTGACTGTCTCAGAGACAACCTAGTAAGTCGGAGAGTTAAAATGTAACGACTACATTGCATTTTTATAAGTCTTAAAGTTATGAACATTATTAAAAGCTTCTAATTTTTGTAACTTGTGGTTTTAGTCTTAAGAAGTCTGAAAAAAATGTCATTAACATCACCACGATAGAGTCAGAAAAATATTTTATAATAAATATTTAAATGTTATTCATACACACACACACTAATGCAGTTTGGACATGAGAACACTTTAAAAGAACGACACGCAATAAAATTCTGTTTTAAACTTGGAAAAATGCCACAGAAACATATGGAATGCTTCAGACTAATTTCCGACCATCTTGCATGAATCGAGCATCAGCTTCTGAATGGCATAAGAGATTCAATGGAGACAAGGAATCTATGAGGAATGAGAGGTGTGAGAGAAGTAAGTCAGAAACCCAGAGATGATAAGTGCACGGTTTGATGTCAGTGTGGGAACTGTACACATAGTTATTCGCGAGGAACTGAGGATGTGGACGATTTGCACGAAGTTTGTCCCAATGAATGATTCCAAAACTTCATTCTTAGTAATTGTCTGTATTTTTGAGATGAGGTGTTTTCATTGATTGAGATTGTCGGACTGACTTCCTCATCTTGGTTGTTATTGTCACAACGTTTCGGTCGTTTTGCCCTCCGGCCTTCGTCAGGTGTTTTGTATCGAACTGGGGAACCGTTTGTTAGGAGTCTCGAACCCAACCCTTTATTATTATTACGGGGGTACCGTGTTCGGACTCCAGCTAGACTTTGGGACATAGTTGCTGATTCTCTGTTTTGAATGTTACTTTTTCACTGCCTTCGTTCAGGATTGAACTAAGCACCTTTGGGTAACTGGGTTGGGTTCGAGACTCCTAACAAACGGTTCCCCAGTTCGATACAAAACATCTGGCGAAGGCCGGAGGGCAAAACGGTCGAAACGTTGTGACAATAACAACCAAGATGAGGAAGTCAGTCCGACAATCTCAATCAACTTCATTCTTGCCACAGACTATAGACCAATATAGCATAAAGTCGGTCCCTCATCCTCCCTATAATTCATGCCTTGCTTCCATGACGTTTGATTATTTCCTAAGCTAACAGAAGACCTCAGAAGCTGTCACTACGAAACAATTGAGGAGATGAAAGAGGCTGTAACGAGGATCATTGCACGCTAACACAAGGGGATTTTTATGGGATCTTCCAAAAGTTGTTGGAACAATACAAGTGCATTGCAGCCGAAGGAGATTACTTCGAAGGTGACTAGAGTTTCATGAGTGTACTATCAATAAAAGTGCACACACGTAATAAGTCTGGAAACTTACTAAAGGCAGCTCGTATATATCTATAATATAAAGTTGAATGTGTGTGTGTGTATGTGTGTGTGTGTGTGTGTGTGTCTGGTGACGAATAGGCTCCTATATAGTTGACTATTTAAAAAAAACTGATTGCATATAATGATAGACGATGTACCGAGACACAGGAATGGGTATGTTTGATCTGGCAGAACGGTGGTTCATTGAAATTGTGGGGTCTGCGTTCGCGCCTGGTCCACAAAGTATGGAAATAAAAAATTTATAAATGAAAAAAAAAAAAAAACGTTTACAAGTGTTTTTGATATAGCTGTACATAATAATACTTTGATAAGTATGTTTTAACTTAAATAGGGATGGTATAATAAAATTGTGGGGTCTGCGCTCGCGCATGGCCTCCATAGAATGGAAATAGGCACAAACTTTATTAAAGGCTTTTTATATGTATCTGCGTAAGTATACTTTGATAATTATGTTTCAGTTTGAAGAAATATGGTATAATAAAATTATGGGGTGTACGTTCGCGCCTACCATCCATAGAATGGAAATATGTCACAAAGTTTAACCAGATTTTTTAATATAGATCCACAGAATATTGTGATAAGTGTTTCAGTGTGAACAAGTATGGTATAATAAATTATGGGGATTATTTTATTTTTACTTTCATCATATTTTGCTTTGGTTTTGATACCCCAAAATTAAACCTAAATTTACAACCCTTCCTTTTCATAACCTATCATACTTTCATAAATCAGAGTCCATTTTATGTAGGCTGTTTTGGACCCAGTCAACAACGGGTACTTTTGCTAGTATATATATATATATATATATATATATATATATATATATATATATATAGTGGGTTAAGAAATTCCAGCGAAAGACAGATGTATATTTAAATAAGGGAGTAGTCACCAACAATGTGTGTTTTTTAACATTATTTTATTATTCCGTGTCTTGGTTTTTCATTGAGAATTATGTTTGGACCATTGTAACAATGTCTTTAAGTCATTGAAATCGTTTTTACGCGCGTTTCAGACGTTCTGTGAAGCGTCCTCCTCAGAAATTATTTTCAAATGTGCCCGAGATATAAAAATGGCAATTTTCGTAGTTAATTTGAAGTTTTTCCAAGGGATGGAGGCTTGTAAGTTTTTATTATTCATTGGCATGCTCAATTTTTATTCATCTTTTATTGGGCTAGTCGAGGGAGGCCGCTGACCTGGTTGTAGTCGCTCTCTCTTTCTGCTAATGTTTTTTTCTTTTCCTGTAGGGTGGGGTAGGTGTGTGTGCGTGTGTGTGTGCGTGTGCATGTGTGTGTGCGTGTGTGTGTTTGCTTTTATTGGTTTGGGAATGTGTATATTGTTTTATAGTGTTATGAGGTTATTTGCTTCCTTAGGAAGGCGACTGTTATCCAGGTCGTTACTAATGTTTATGTGTGAGGAAGGGGGGACCAGCTCTTCTGAAATAAGGGTACGGGTGCTTTCATTCAATTTTGATATTTATTTTTTGAATTCTTGGACTTTAGTATTGTGATTTTTCGTTTTAGTCTTTTCGGGTATTCCTTATATTATGTTTGTTTAGAAAGAGGGGTGTATTTAAAATATGTAACGGGGATTTTTTAATGTTTCTATTTATTTGTCTCCCCTAATTGATATACTATTACAACCTAATAGATATACTATTACAGCCTTTCACCAATCTAGTCAGAAGTTTTGTAAGAGATAACACACACTTCCTTAGCTCCCTGCCACAAACAGTAGACAATAATAAAATCCAAGAATCCAAAAAATAAATATCAAAATTGAATGAAAGCACCTGTACCCTTATTTCAGAAGAGTTAGTCCCCCCTCCTCACACATAAACATTAGTAACGACCTGGATAACAGTCGCCTTCCTAAGGAAGCAAATAACCTCATAACACTATAAAACAATATACACATTCCCAAACCAATAAAAGCAAACACCCCCCCACACACACACTACCCCACCCTAAAGGAAAAGAAAAAAACATTAGCAGAAAGAGAGGGCGACTACAACCAGGTCAGCGGCCTCCCTCGACTAGCCCAATAAAAGATTAATAAAAATTGAGCATACCAATGAATAATAAACACTTACAAGCCTCACCCCTTGGAAAAACTTCAAATTAACTACGAAAATTGCCATTTTTACATCTCGAACACATTTGAAAATAATTTCTGAGGAGGACGCTTCACAGAACGTCTGAAACGCGCGTAAAAACGATTTCAATGACTTAAAAACACTATTACAATGATCCAAACATAATTCTCAATGAAAAACCAAGACACGAAATAATAAAATAATGTTAAAAAACACACATTGTTGGTGACTACTCCCCTATTTATATATATATATATATATATATGTATATATATATATATGGGAAATATGCTTATTTGATGATATTTCACTCTTTATTCATCCCAATCCTTTTATTTAAATGACGTCATTAGCACAAAACACAACTGCAACTATTCTTTAGATCTTTTCAAATTGTTGTAATCATGCGCATATTCTTGTTTTTTTTTTCTTTATAGTTAACGGGGGTTCATTCTTCCGATGAGTCAGAGCGAAAAATTAAAAAAAAAATTAACTTCAATTATTATATTAATGTTTCTGCGCTACGAAACAGGTGCTGTCAAGAATTGAACATTTTAACATGCCGATAGAAATAAACCGTAAGATAAGCAAAATCTTGGAATTTGGAATTTAGACTTATATATATATATATATATATATATATATATATATATATATATATATATATATATATATATATATATATATATATATACGTATGCATGTATCGAGGGATATAACTTATGCACGGAACGATTGCATAGAAAACACACAAATAGAAAAATTAAATTTAGGCATGGATTAAACTAGTATCTAAGAACAACGTTTTCTTAATCATTTTACCACTGGGAATCGTCTACTTAGCGAATAATGTCGAAGTATTAACTTAACGCGCGCAATCTACATAATCGGTTTTTTTAAAAAGAACCGTTCAAATCAGAGGGGACACATTTCCAGTGTGAAGAAGTCATGGTCTTTCAGCCATTCACTTTAAATTTCAAGAAGTTGGAAGTCCAAATACTTCAAATCAATCTGTTTAAAAAAAAAAGAAGTTTTTTACAACTTTTCAACTCATGTATTAAACATATATTCCAAACATATCCCCCATTAGAACAACTAATAAATAAAACTTAACCAATTACGATTAACGCATTTATTTACAGTTGACATTTAGAAAAAAAATAACACAACGTAACACAAGAAACAATAAAAGTATTATTATTAACTAGCGGGACCCGTGGAATTTCCACAGGGAACTCATTCATATGTAATATACTGATGTTGGCATTCTGTAGATGTTCAGTGTAAATTGAGACGCTCTGATATTGTAGTCTTTTTTATTAAAACTGCAAAATAATTTATCTAAGCTAGCACGAACACCCGGCAAAGCCTGGTCGTAAAATACGCTTAAATAAGATATTTGATTCTTGTAGATTTGGATATATTATAGAGTAAATGTTCTATCGGTTTTTATATATTATAAAGTTGCGATTTCATATATAAAATCAATATTATATATATATATATATATATATATATATATATATAATTTAAAGGAGATTAGAACAATAGTCTAAAGAGCAGAGTGTATTTTAATGTAATAGTAAAATTACTAGTTTAATTAAAATACAGGGAAAGAAAAAGTGCTCGTTGTAATTTAGATATATAATAAGCTCGATAGGTAAATGTCCTAGAGCTAACTTAATATTTAGTAATGTGATTGATAATTTAAAAATCTAATTATAATTAAATTAAAAATCCGTTTCATAAGAAGGAACAACAACAAAATCAATTATTTGTACGATCGTTTCGGAAAACAGTGTTTTTATTATGGTAGACATCAAGTTACGGACAATAATTATTACATATAGTTTTTTTATCAAACAAGGTTTCCTCATCAAATATGACTAATTGTCCTCCTTGCATTATTTAATTATACAAATGACATTATCCTCCAATTTCTTTCGAATTTCTTTATAATAAATTAAGTTAGACTAATTATCTCCCTTACATTCTTTAATTAAAGAAATATGACTAATTATCCTCCTTGCATTATTTAATTATACAAATAACATTATCCTCCAATTTCTTTCGAATTCTAAACCCCGTACGCTAACGGAAATAAATTATTACACAAGCGTTCTTTTTGAAAATTTATCATTTTATAAGCTGAAAAGCTATAGCAAGCATCTATATGAGTACTTTAACCATAGTTCATTATTTCAAAAGGCGAAAAATTAAAAGGTAAATATTTTTACGTATGTTTTTATGTATATATATGTATATTTATGTATATGTATATATATGTATGTACTTTTTCATATATATGCATGTATATATTTGTGTATGTATGTATAATATTGTACTAAAACCAAATTTATATTTATAATTTTACTCTATTTTATTTCTATCTCTAACCCATATTAATTTTCTTATCAAGTTTAAATCCATACCTTTATTTTAATTTTTTCCAGATACATCTGCCTTACTTTAATGCTAGGTTTATTTATGGTGTCTTTTTGATTTAATAAAAACCTTTCCCAATATTTGCTGATGAGGAAACCTTGTTTGATAAAAACTATATGCAATAATTATTGTCCGTAACTTGATGTCTACCACAATAAAAACACTGTTTTCCGAAACGATCGTACAAATAATTGATTTTGTTGCTCTTCCTTCTTATGAAACGTATTTTTAATTTAATTATAATTTGATTTTTAAATTATCAATCACATTACTATATATATATATATATATATATATATATATACATATATATATATACATATATAAATCTCGCATTTTGCTAATTCCTACCCTCTGCTGAGAAGGAAATTAATTCTTCGAAACTCCGCGGATTAAGGACTATCCACTTATCAAGTGTTTCCTTTTCAGATTGAATATGTTTTTAACTCTTTTTCAATGTGTTTTTTGAACATGTTTTATTAACTGTTTGCTCCTATATATATATATATATATATATATATATATATATATATATATATATATATATATATATATATATATATATAGTAAGTTATAAAATATATATGGCGATTAAGCTACACTGAATATTCCGCGTTTCATCCACTCTAGGACTTTTCAGGCTTATGCGCATAAGCCTGAAACGCGGAATATTCAGTGTAGCTTCATCGCCATATATATTTTATAACTTACTAACTAGCCCTACCT
The DNA here is from genome assembly GCF_053919585.1 of Euprymna scolopes. Classification (NCBI taxonomy): domain Eukaryota; kingdom Metazoa; phylum Mollusca; class Cephalopoda; order Sepiida; family Sepiolidae; genus Euprymna; species Euprymna scolopes. The sequence continues at coordinate 99,946,694 of NC_136498.1, forward strand.
ACATATTGAGCACTTTTGAAGTAAATACTTATATATATATATATATATATGCACCCAAGTCATATGGATATATACATCTATAATATAAAGCTGTGTGTGTGTGTGTGTGTGTGTGTGTGTGTGTGTGTGGCTAGGAATAGGCTCCTATATGGTTGACTATTTTAAAAAACTGATTACATATAATGATAGAAAATGTATCGAGACACAGGAATGGGTATGTTTTTTTTTTTAATTTTAATTTTTTTTAATTTCCATACTTTGTGGACCAGGCGCGAACGCAGACCCCACGATTTTAATGAAGCACCGTTCTGCCAGATCAAACATACCCATTCCTGTGTTGTGTCTCGATACATCTATCATTATATGTGATCAGTTTTCTATAATAGTCAACCATATAGGAGCTTATTCGTTACCAGACACACAGAGACGTTCAGCTTTATATATATATATATATATATATATATATATATATATATATATATATATATATATGACTTTGGTGCATTAGCTTTAATCGAAACCGACAAAAACTTATGAAAAGAATACATGCATATGTATATAACGAGTTCCTGCAACCATAATCGAGACGGAAACCAAAACATAAGAATTCTGGATAAAATTATTTATAAAAAAATACATGACCATCAGTTTTAATCGAAACCGAACCCAAACTCATAAAGAATTCTTTATAACAAAAATAGAGGATTTTAGTGCCATTAGCTATAATCAAAACCGAAACCAAAACTTATGAAAAATTCTTGGTAAAATCAAGATATGGAGGTACATAATGGTGATGCAGAAAATAACCTATACGCCATCATATTAATATATAGATCATTTTTACTATTTACCTATTAAGATAGGTATGGAGATAACCAACGAAGTCAAATATTCTTAATTCTGTGCGGGCTTTATGGCCTCCCCATAAAGCCCCCACAGAATTAAGAACCAGCGGCGTATTCGCATTACTTTTGAGATAAAAAGTGGAACATCCAATGCATGTCGTGGATCAGTTTATTACTGATCCGAAAGATACAAAAATGCTATAATGGAGATACGTGAAAACAAGCACAATATTCAGTTTAGCGGATGCGTCTTCAAGAATATTCAAGGAAGTTAAATAATTTAAAATTATTGACACAACGTACGTGATGCAAACTCGATGACCGAACGAAATCGATCAAATTGATGATAAACACGTTGAAAATATTAAAAAAAAAAAATGTTATATTTTCCCCAACTTTCCATCGTTTGCTAATTAATTCTTACTGGATTACAAATTAAATTTTGAATGCTTGTATCTACAATTAAGTCTGCATATTAAATTCTTATGAATAATTCAATTTTTTGATTAAATAATGTTTAATCATATAAGAACTTACATCGAAAGAACATTGTTTTGCTGTTTTAAATAACTCGAGAGCTGAGCGCTCGGCTTTGCCCGGTCGTAAAATACATTTGAATCATGCAGATACCGTATTTATTATTACAGAATTCTTTTCTGAATATTATATTGTACCTAATATATATTACTGATTTCCAAAGTTAAATAAAGAATTACATGGATACCATCAGCTAGAATCGAAACCAAAACATTTAGCACTCCAATCGCGTTATCTACCATTTGAGTTATCGAAAGAAAGATAAAAAAGACGTAAAATTAAACCACGTCAAACTGTGAATGAATTTGCGTATGAACAAAATTAACAAAATATGTTAGAAAGTTGAAATAAACATTTTACATTTCAACTTACGTTTTATTCTCACAACGTTTTCGCCGATTTAACCTTCGCCTTTCGTCAAATCTAACTCGGAAATCTTTCTGTGAATCTCGGGAACGAGTCCACGCTACTCCCCGTGAATTACATTAAGAGTTCCGTTCGGAATTTCGCGCAAATTTCCGAGTTTGACAAAAGATTCCAGAGTTCGTCAAGATACATCTATTCTTTTATGAGTCTTGTAATACACATTAATTGACTATGTTTATGTCAATCATAATATTTGTTCGTGTTTTGCTTTTGTGAGGATCACGTTGTGTCAATTGGTGTAGCAAATGTCGTCTACTAAAGCAGAGTATATAATACCGTATGGAATGACTGATGAACACATGTGGCGCCATTGTTTATTTACTGAAATTGGTTTGTATTATTTGGATTCTTCAAACTACGTTGCTCATCTTGAGTGTTATTTCCATAGCGTTTCACTCGAGGTAAAGTCTAACCTTCAGTAGCATCTTGTCGAACTCGGGAACGTTTCCACAATATACACGTGAAAAAAGTCGGGGGTTACATGGACCGAAACGTTGTGAAAATAACACTTAAGATGAGAACAGTAGTCCAAATGACACAAATAATACGAAAAAAAAAAATCAGAAAGGCAGTATGAAATTGGTTTATAACAGAAATCGCCCATAGCCTGGCGTAAAGAAAACCGCGAATCAATTATTTTGTCCAAAGACACCACGTTTTGTGAACGCAATAAGCACATCGGCATTCATTTCCGTTCTTGTTGCGAACGTGTTTAGAATAGAGACTTTTCAATTTTGCACTGTCTATCGGATCAGATGATGGAAGATATTATAACAAACCATTGCTAAAAACAGCTTTTAAGTGCACATGATTAATGGTAGGTATTCTTCTCGAGGGATTTATACTTTTCTCACTGAGGGGAAGTGTTAAACTCTCTCTCTACATATATATGAAATGGGATGATATTGTGTTGATACTAACCTTGACTGTATTACACTATAAATAGGCTTGTTTTAATTGGATTGCATTTGTTGTCATAGGAATGGATCCCAGTGTACCGAGATTTAACTTTCTCAATATCGGTTGGTAACGCATAAAATGATCGTGAACGGTCTGAGAGGATGGAAAGCACAGTTCACACCGACATGTGAAGTGTGGCATGACTCCTGGCTATGCATGTGATCACTCAAATTCCGAAGAATTCTATCAACCGTTCTCAGCGAAAACTCAACAGTAAACGGCAGTTTGCAAGAAGGTAAAACAATTTGAAATGGTGAGCAACATATAGAGATATTATTGCCACTCAGATTCCAGGGAACAACAAATGTTTTACCTACAGTAGAACAATACGTGGCCTATTTATACTCCTATAAATTTGGGTATTTTTTGTGTATTTATATTCATATTAGAACACTTTTTTCTATTTATTTAAGAAGAAAATACAACTTCCTTATATATGGGTTATGAAATTGCATTCATCTGCAAAAGATCTAGCTAATTTATATATTCTTTTAAAGATTAATTTTAATTAATTCCTTATTAGTTTTTTCTTTTTATGGGATGATCATCTTTAGTTAACTATTATGTGTAATTATATTCATGTAGCTATTCTACATGATTTATACTTGCATAATATCTGCGTAAAAAAGTTATAGTAAACACAAACCTCTTTCTATATATATTTATGTATGCGTATAAATATTTGTTTAAAAAATTTTGCTTACCTTGTGTCAGTTTTTGGTCTAAAGACATGAAACTCAATATATAGGGTATTCGAACACACACGAAACTTTAAATTTGGGTTTTAGCCGGGGAAAATCTGTGCAAAAGTATGAAAATTAAAAAAAAAGGTGGAATTTGCCAGGTGAAGGTCGAAGGACGGCATTAACGAAATAGGTATTGGTTCATGTTTTAATTTTTAGCCTTGCAGCAAGCATGTCTTCACAGCTCAGGCATTAACGTCAAAGAAAAAAGTAGGTCGTAAGTTATACGTTTCCGTTTCGATTTAACTTTTTTGTTTCATTACTATATATTGAGTCCAGTATATTATAAAATAATATTAAATACGAAATCTGCATTAATCCAAATATCATATTTAAGCGTGTTTTACGAGCGGGCAATGCCAGGCGGCCCGCTAGTACTTATATAAAATATAAAGCGCTATTAATTTTAATAACAATTGCATCAATAAATATTGATTTAAATTTTATATAATGAATAATTAAAAAATGATTTAAAGAAAAAAATCTAATTAATAAAAATCCCTTTAGTACTACAGTAACCATCACAAGAATAATTTAGATTAATTTATTTATTTTATTTAAAATGCTCGTGTTCTTGCAGTTTGAATCAGCCTAAAATATGATTTTGAACTACTCGTGTCATCTATCTATCTATCTATCTATCTATCTATCTATCTATCTATCTATCTATCTATATAAAAGTAACTTCGTGTGTGTGAGTTCGTTCCCTATTGGCTCCGAAATGGCTGAACCGATTTTAGGAAATTTTACAAAAATGTACTTTATATATCTGACAGTGTTGTTTTTTTTTTAAACAGATTTTGTATCGGTATGTCATCGATACGTATCGATAATCGAAATAATCCGATGACAGAAAGAACAAACGATTTTGACCAAAGTTCACATCTTATTCAGCATAACATAAGACGTGCATTTGAGAAGTCTTATTATCACACAAGCAGTAAGGCCCAGCACATAAATCAACAGTAGGTTCTTTGATATGACCATTCAAAATGTTTTTAAAGCACAATTGAACCATGATACTTGACGTTTTCATTTTACAAACTTAAATTCAAGCTAATATGAAAGCACAGGCAGAAAGGCCAGCCATAAAAAAATCAGCAGTAGATTCTTTGATAAGACAGGGGCGCGTTCGAAATGAATGTTTATATTTAGAAAACAATTGAACTATGATACTTGATTTTGCATTTTAAACTTTAATTTAAAAAAGAAATCGGTGAAAGCGCCCATTTTTTTTCAATCAAATCAATTGATTGTCTACTATAGTCGGAGACTCACTGCGGTGCATCGGGAGGAAACTTCACATGCCTCACCGCACAGATATAGATTGATATAGATTTATATAGATTGTAGTCTACTGTAAAGAACCTGCTGTTGATTTTATGCAATAATTTTTATATAATGGCTTGAATTTATTTTTATTCATTTATTTTTTGTTTTATTTTGCGGTTCTGTTTAATTTTCTGCGGTTCTTTAAATATAAGTTAAAAATGCAAAATTTAATGGCTTGCCTTAAAGTTTAAAATACAAAATTTTTAATATTTAATTGTACTCTAAACACAAATATTCATTTCAAACTCGCGTCTGTCTCATCAAAGAACTTATTGTTGATTTTAAACGCCTGGCCCTTGCACTTGTGTGGTGATAAAAATTCTTAAATACACTTGTGATATTAGACTATATAAGAGTGTTAACTTTTATCAAAATCCGACTTTTTTCTTCAATCGTTATTTTGTTTTTATTCATATTAGGGAGAATTCCGATAAAAAGCTATCTAAGTACACTCCCAGACACAAAGTCAATTTGTGCGTAATTTCAGTCGTTTCGAACTCCAAAAGGGAACCACAAACCTTGTCGGATTTTAACCGACTAAAGGGAGAGGGGGGGAGGGGTTTCTGCAACTCAACGGGTCAAACCAGAACTCGACGTAGAAGAAAAGAAACAATGAAACTCTTACCTTGTGTGGTGAACCCTTCACGCCTTTTCTTGATCAACGGGAGTTGCAACGAATTGCCTCGTTGCTTACAACGACAGATCGTCTTTGTAACAGTAACTGTGAAACGGGTTGCTGAACTAAAACAAAAACACCAACCAACAATATCGACGATAGGGGGTGTTTTTATACCCACTAGTCGATTCTATGCAAATGTTAAGTCCGATCCACGTAAGTGGACAAAAAAAAAACAAAAAACAAAAAAAAACAAACACTATTATAAAAGCAGTCGACCAAGCACTTTCAAACCTTTTGCTTCAACGACTGCTACACAGAATTCCATTGCTTCACTCCTCCACACCGAGTTCCGGTAAGTAAAAATTACCACACTCTCACACACAGACATACAGACAAAGTACCTTTTATATATAAGTAGAGACTATGAAATAACATGGTACACTATGATTAGTTTAATGACATAACGTCAATAAGGGGGTTTAATAATAATAATTGGAAATGATTGAGTATATGAATAGAATGTAAGAAAAGGCCCTTTTATTACTCTAGTTAGTACAGAAAATTTTTATCATATTTTTATTTCGAATGTTGAGTTTCCACGTGTAACGAAGACTTGAATTTATTCAAAAAGTTTTCATACTAAATTATAAAATGTAAATGAAGTCAGTAGAGATTGAAGTATACAATACTGTATGGAATGACTGATGAACACATGTGGCTCCATTGTTTCTTTACTGAAATTGGTTTGTATTAGTTGGATTCTTCAAACTACGTTGCTCATCTTGAGTGTTATTTCCACAGTGTTTCACTCGAGGTAAAGTCTAACCTTCAGTTGCATCTTGTCGAACTCGGGAACGTTTCCACAAAATCCACATGAAGAAATTCGGAGGTTACATGGACCGAAACGTTGTGAAAATAACACTTCAGCTGAGAACAGTATCCAACATTACATAGTTACTTGAATATTCCATTAAAGTTCTTTACTTCTCAAAAGTTAAGAACATTAATTTTTCTCTCCCCAATTAATCATTTAAATATGTTATATGAGTATATATTTACTTGTGGACTCTTGGTATTACTGGATTCCAGGACAAGAATTCATCTAATCTGGTGGAATATCCAGCTTTGTGCTGTTATCAGCAGCAACATCACTTGGAGCAGGTGTACCATTCATCGTATTAGCCAGCGTGTGTTAGCCGCACTGAGGAATCTTATTTGGACTTGGAATAATCATGTTATTTTCAATATTTAGTCAGGGTTTACTTGAAATGATGGATGTATTAAAAAATTCTTTGAGGAATTTCACAAAAGTCAATGGGACTTTTCTTGGGGTCTTACATTATGAAATAATATTGCAGACATTAAATATGAATTCATCACTAGTACTTAAACTTTGATTAAGGTTAACGGATTAGTAAAACAAAAATTGAAAAATGTTTGAAAAGCAGGCGAATAGCGCCTATTAACACATATCTCATTCAAAAATATCTGCGTAAAAAGTTATAGTAGACACAAACTTTTAAATTAAAAAAATATTTACCTCCCTTGTATTTAGAAGTTAAAACTCTTGTCTAGGGTTAATTAAAACTGTTAAAATGACAATATAAAATATAAATAATTAAACCTTTTCCGATTTTATTTTCAGCAAGTATTTATAGTATGGTATTTTAAAATCTTTTTTTGTGAAATTAAGTTTTGATTTGAAATGTAAACAGGACAAATATAAGTGTTTTTTTTTTCGAATTCTATTCTAAATGTGTATTTAAAATATTATACCCTGTACTTTAAAACCTGTTTTTATAAAATAGGGTTTCATCCAGGATAACATACGATTATAAACTTTTATACTTGACTCAGATCGGTTTGTAATTCTCATATAATTTGCATATATTTGATTTATCCTCTTCGTTGAAAAAATAATGTTTTATTTAATCTAGACACCACCAAAAATGGCCGAAAAATCAAGTTGTTGTTGTTTTTTAAAACGAAATTACATTTATTAAAATCAATTATTTCTGCGTAACTTTTTTTTTTCAAGAAAGATAAAACCCTGAATTTTATCATATAGAAAACAGAATAATGTAAAACTTTTTCTACTATTTTTAATTACATTTTAAATGTTAAATTTTCCCAAAAAGTTAACAATTGACATTTTTGTCTTGCACAAAAAACGTAAATAAATATATAAAAAAAAAGGTTTTTGAAATAATTAATCTATTTATTTGTTGTCTAACTAAGATTTAGGGTGATTTTCTATGAGAAAATGCAAAAATATTATAATATAACTACCTGGATTTCAAATAATTCCACTTATTCATATAGGCAACTAATTACTTCGCGTCGATCTAGACAATGTTTACGTTTGTACTTAATAAAAAGCAAACTATGGAAAACCAAACAGGCCAAAAAAAAACTCATTTTTCAGTGACGAAAATTTCAATGTATTATTAACGCTGAGGCTGGCCAGTACCAGATGGGTGACCATTTGTATGAGTTTGGTTTTTAATGTGTATGTGTGTGGGGGCCAGACTCCCCAAAATGGGGGGGGGGCAATTTAAAGCAGAATAAAAAAAATTATTTCAGCGCGTTTGGTCCACCGTAGTCGAAAGGCGGCAAACGTTTTCAAACTGGATCGAAAAAATGATGCTATTTTTAACACAAACGGCACAATATTTATCGAATTTCTTTTGTTGTATCGATTCTTCAAAGCATGCCCTGTTTAATAATGGTCATGCATTATTCGGCTCGCTAAAAGAAATTGTTAATTTATTTATCAAAGATTTTAAAATGGCTTTTTTCGTATAAATATTAATTTTTTTTGTTTTGTTTTGCTTAGCTTAAATTAATCATTTTACTTAACATATTCACCGAATTTCACACTTCAAAACTCAAAAACGGGATAATTAAACACAATCGAAGTTCTGATATTCAGACGTCAAAATAAGGTATGCAAACAATTTTTTTAAAATCTATAATCCTGTCCCTTACAACAACACAATATGTTTTGTTCAGATTCAGATGATTATTTTAAGCATATTTGGAACCCCCTCAAAACAAGGGGAGGTTGTAAGCAAAAAATAATATACATATAAATATCGTTTATGAAAACTAAGTATACTGTTATAAAGTTCATTCTTCTCTTAATAATCGCTGAAAATTTCGTATTGATTAGATAATTACCTGATTTTTGGTAGATTTTAAAAAAGACGGTCCGTCAAAAAAGTAGTTACCTGCCCCCCCCCCCAGTTTTGGCGGTGCCTAATTTAATCCCATGATTTGGACGTTGACCGTTAATGGTTGCGGATGGTTATATCCAATTGATGTTATGTGAATTGTAATTGATAACGTAATGATATGTTGATGAGGAAAATAATAAAAGGTTTTTAAGCTTTACTCTGACGTAATCATATGTTGATGTTAAAAGGTTTTCAAGTTTTAATCTGACGTAACTTTGATAATAAAATGATTTTCTGAAACGCGTGAACGAATAAACATTGTTTACTGCATACAATGCACTACATGCTGTAAATCATACATTGGTAGCAATAGATGTTATTATTATTATTATTATTATTATTATTATTATTATTATTATTCACTAGGAATTCTAACACAGAGATTGCTCGCTGAGAACAACTGGCTGTTTTTCTGGGAATTTGAGTGGTAGCAAGTCTCCCCAAATTTCCAGTACACTTCACCTCTTTCGATAATATGTGCAAATGAATTGCACCACCACAACAGCCGTTTGCTATCGGCTTCTCTCTGGCAATGACGATTGGTTATCACTGAAATTTAGGGGACACTAGGCCTCTCCTAAGTCCCAGTTCTTTTTGTACTAATCTAGTAGAAGTCTGGTTAGTATTTTCACTCTTCCTCTTTCCCTCCTCCTCGACCCTACTTAACTATTTATCGGCGCTAATGTTTACCGCATACAATGCACTACATGCTGTAAATCATACATTGATAGCACAGTGAGGCCCTTGCACATTAGGATAAAGGAACACTAACAAACACGTAACTCTTCAATTTTTTAGACACACAAAAGCTTGCACCAGCACCGGCAAGACTATTAAAGCAGATACTCTAACCATTAGAAGAAATGTTAGTGATCTCCGTATATAGTCATTAATCTTAATTACTAAATGATTCCCTGAACTAAATCGCCGGCATAAATTAGGATCCACATTTCTAGTGTAATATACGCAGCTTCATAACACCTCAAGAATAAATAAATAATAAAAATAAAATAATTAGATAATAATAAAAAATAAGCAAGCAATAATAATAATAATAACAACAACAATAATAATAATAATAATAATAATAATAATAATAATAATAATAATAATAATAATAATAATAACCACATAAAGAGAGACACGCACCAACTCGATCAATACTTCATACAGACAAATAATTAAAACCTTTAAAATAGGCAATGGGTACAAATAAAGACCGACACAATCACTACAGAATTATTCTTCTTAAATCGAAAAACAAGGTTACCCCCCTTTAAAGTAAAAAATTAAACTATTGTGAATAAATATGTAAATAGTTGACTTCCCTTAATTACAAAAAGGTCAAAACACCCAAGATCTTAACAGGAGCTGCAGAAAATTAAACAAAACCCCAAAAAATAAAGAATGAAAAAAAAAAAAAGCAAATGACTTGCGAAATAACCACCTACTTGAATTACGATCTACCTTCAAAGTAAATAATAATAATAATAATAATAATTCTGATTTCGTCTATGAACGTCTCTCTGGAAAGGGATGAGATTCATTTCCAGAGGATTTGCCTTAATCCCGGCTTCAAACCAGGAGCTTCAAAGATCAAGGGTTTTCCTAAGGATGTTGGTGGTACCTATAATTGCAGAGGTTTGAAGGCCGCCTAAAACATTGGGGATTTGTAGTTTTTTCAATTGCCTTTCCAGACGACGTGATACTACTCCTAGTGTAACAACTACGACCGGGATTATTTGTGTTTTAACCCCGTGTATACGCCTTATCTCCAAGGCCAATGGAGCATAATTTCTCTACTTCTCATTCTCCTTTTCTCTCATATTCCTATCCAAGGATACTGAGAAGTCTACAATCTGCCAGTATTTTGAGACCTTGTCAATGACGACCAAATCCGGACGTTTATGTTCCAATTGCTTGGTCGTTATGACACTTTTGTCCCACCATACCTCTACCTTGCCATCCTCACTTGTTCTCACTTCATCAGGCACCTCCTCAAACCATTTTCCAGCACACTTCACCCCAACCCTCTTACACACCTCACAATATATTCGGAGTCCCATGCGATCGTGTCTTTTGCGATTCTCTCTCTGGGCCAGTCAACTACACCCTGCTACGAGGTGCACAATTGACTGTGAGGTCTTACCACAAATCCGGCATTCTGCAGCAACTTTCTCTCCTAGAACCACTTTTTGATCAATCAATTCAGAGTAAATAATAATAATAATAATAATAATAATAATAATAATAATAATAATAATAATTATAATAATAATACTAATAATAATAACAATAATAATAACATTAAATAAATGCATAAATAGATAATAAATATTAATAAACAAATAAATATATAAAAAGTAATACGAACCAATTAAACTAATACACCAAACATACATATAATCTAACATTAAATAATGTTTTAATATTAAACATGAAAAATAGAGAAAATAAAAAAGAAAAAAAAAACATTAGAAGCAAATGCAAATCAACACAATCATTAATTAATCATTTTTAACATTCCAAAAAGATACAAGAAAAATATGCGATATACACTTAATTAAGAAAACGTAAACTACCTCAGAATAAACATATAAATAGTTACCTCTCTTGAATTATAAAAAGTTAAAACACCCGAAAAGCACAGCAGAAAAAATAAGACAGACCCGTGGAAATAATAAAAATAAATAAAATAAACGAATAAACAAGTAGTATATAATAGAAAGTAATTACCATTAAATATTAATTATAAACTAGAAATAATACTGAATACAAAAACACGCCCGATAATAGTATTAAAATATAAAAGAAAAACAAAATGAACACACTCTACCAAAGAGAACCAAAGAAAAAACTACAAAACAAACAAAAAATAAAAAAAACGAATAAAGACTAGGTAAGTAATTAAGGCTAAATATTAATAAAAAAACTGCAAATAATATCGAGTTACAACACACGTTCGATATTAATAAATGCTGCATCTAAATCAGATAAATTGATTTTCGATTTCTACGAAACAGCTCCATCTACAATAAAACCTGCCATGCAAATTCGAAAGCAGAACACACGCCTTACGGAGGGAAGGCATCTCGAAATATAGCATCACGGACACACCACCTGACCGCCTGATGCAAGTAAGAACAGCCTACATATGAAATATATATACATATATAAAAACATATATATATATAAACATATCTATATCTATATCTATATATATATATTTAAATAAGGGAGTAGTCACCAACAATGTGTATTTTTTAACATTATTATTCCGTGTCTTGGTTTTTCATTGAGAATTATGTTTGGATCATTGTAATACTGTTTTTAAGTCATTGAAATCGTTTTTACGCGCGTTTCAGACGGTCTGTGATGCGTCCTCGTCAGAAATTATTTTCAAATGTGTTGGAGATGTGAAAATGGCGATTTTCGTAGTTAATTTGTTTTTCCAAGGGGTAGAGGCTTGTAAGTGTTTATTATTCATTGGTAGGCTCAATTTTTATTGCTCTTTTATTGGACTTGTCAAGGGAGACGTTGACCTGGCTGTAGTCGCTATCTCTTTCTGCTAATGTTTTTTCTTTTTCTTTAGGGTGGGGTAGGGTGTTTGTGTGTGTGCGTGTTTATGTGTGTGTTTATGTGTGTGTGTGCGCGTGTGTGTGTGCGCGTGTGTGTGTTTGCTTTTATTGGTTTGGGAATGTGTATATAGTTTTATAGTATTTTGAGGTTATTTGCTTCCTTAGGAAGGCGGCTGTGGTCCGAGGTCGTTTCTAATGTGTATGTGTGGGTAGGGGGGACTGGCTCTTCTGAAATAAGGGTAGGCGTGCTTTCATTCTATTTTGATATTTATTTTTTGGATTCTTGGATTTTAGTATTGTGATTTTTCGTTTTAGTCTTTTCGGGTATTCCTTATGTTAAGTTTGTTTAGAAAGAGGGGTGTATTTAAAATATGTAAAGGGGATTTTTTAATGTTTCTATTTATTTGTCTCCCCATGTGGGTATGGCCAGACCCAGGATCGGTTCCTAGTGTGGGGAAGATTTTGTTCCCCAGAAGAGGGCATTGGAGGGGGTATAGGTATGGGAGTGGGATGATAGAAGGGATGATAGTCGTTTCAGTCATGAGGGGGTTCTCCTCCACTGACTGAGGAGGGAGCGAGGTGTTGGAACAGATATTACACTATGGTTCTAGGTGTCTGCTAGTGTTGTTGGTTTCGAGGTTAAGTAGGGTTGATATTGTTTAGTGTGTTGTATTAGAGATAGGGGTGTTATGTCTGTGTGTGGTTGTATGCGCGCACGTGTGTGTGTTTTAATGTGTCGGTTCTGATTTATGTGTGGGTGTGTATATGTGTATGTGTATGGGTGTGCATGCAAGTGTACCTTGCATTTCATGTTTTTGTGTGATGGTATTAGGCTCTGTTCAGTTCAGGAGTGAATCTGGTGATGAAGTTTTTTTCCTGTGTAAGTAAATAAAAATAATTGTCTGTTTGGAAGATTGGCATTATTTTGAAGCTGTTTCCACTGCATGTGTGTACGTGTTTTGAAACATAGAGGTGTCTGTTATCTGCAATTTTGATGTTGCTCTTATGTAAGGCCCCTCTATTGCTGAAATTTTTGGTGGCGCCTATGTAGAATTTGTTGCATGTTGTGCATCTTAGTGCATATACTACATTTCTGGAGGTGCAATTTATATCCTTTTTTATTTTGAATGTTTGTGCTGGGTTTTTGAATGTGTATGTGTTACCTTCTATTATTACTACTCCACATCGCGGTTTCTTGCATTTTGTAACTCCTTTTGTAGTATGTGGGACGAGTTTTGAGGAAGTTAGGATGTGTTTTAAGTTTTTGGATTGGCGTTTGCTTTTTATTATTTTTGTTGTTTTAAGTATGTTGTTTAGTTTTTCGTTCTGATTGAGGAGGATAAGGTTTTTTGTTATCTGTGTGAATAGTTCTGGGTTGTTTGTGTTGTGTGTAGAGACGTATGCTAAAATTTGTTCTTTGTTTTGTTCTTTTGGGGTTCTTAGTTGGTCTATTGGAATTTTTTCAGCCAGTTCAATACCTTTCTGTATTAGTGGTAGTGGATATCCTCTTTTCCGCAGTGTCATTTGTAGTTAATTCAGTCTAGTTGAACGGAAGTGTCTGTCTGTTACTATGGTGCAGAGTCTACGTGCTAGGGAGTAGGGTATTGATTTTAGACAGTTTTTAGGATTGTGGCTTTTGAAGTGGAGGTATTGTTGAGTGTCTGTGGGTTTGTGGTAGATGTCTGTGATTATGTTGTTGTTTTTTATTGTTACTAGGATGCCTAGGAAAGGTAGTTCTGTGGGGCTTTGTTCTAGTGTGAAGTTTATTTTTGGGTGTAGATTTTGTAGCAAAGTGTGGAGTTCTTTGATATCCCCCATGAGGTTCTCCAGAGGATAAAGCAGTCGTCTAGGTTTTTCCCCAACATTTTATGAAGAGTGTTTTTATATTGTGCCCGTACTTTTGCTCTATCCTTTCATAAAGGGTCTCTTCTAGGAAGGCGAGTGTAAGGGTGGCATATGTCGGTGCCATTTTGGTACCCATTGCTGTGCCTAGTATTTGGATGTAGTTGTCTTTATTGAATTGGAAGGAGTTGTTATTGAGGATTATGTCGATGCTATCAATCGAATTGTTTATTGAATCTGGGGTGTAAAGGCTGTGTATGTTTGTCAATCCAATATGCGATAGCTTCTTTTCCTAGATTGTGTGGGATATTGCTATATAGGCTGCTAACATCGAATGTGGCTAGTATAGTCCCATCGTCTACTGTTTGTGGTAGGGAGCTAAGGAAGTGTGTGTTATCTCTTACAAAACTTCTGACTAGATTGGTGAAGGGCTGTAATAGTATATCTATTAGGTTGCTAAGTCTGCTTGTTGGACATGATGGTCCTTCTACTATGGGTCTAAATGTGAGGTCGTTGGGGTTTGGGGTGCTTATGTATTCCGATTTTTCTATGTTGATGGTTAGATTTGTGTATTTTGGGTAGCCCATAGATGTTTGTTTTTGTTGTGAAGTTTGTAAGGAAGTCTTTTTCTTTTTTAGTTAATGTACTATTGTATTTTGTGCAGAGTTTTGTTATTTTAGATATGGTAGTGTCGTCTATGTTAGAGCTAATTGGTTTGTAATCATTTTCGTTTCCTAGTGATTCTGAAATTTTTGTTTTATAGAAGTTCTTATTCATTATAACTACTGCACTACCTTTGTCTGCTTCCTTTATAACTAAGTTGTTATAGTGTTGGATTTTTTAAGTGCTTGATTTTGTTTTCGTGTTTGATTACTGGTGGGGGTTTCTTTTTGTTGGGGGTTGAGGTTCCAGAGTGTTTCAAAGAAGGTATTGAGTTCTTTTGTGTTGTTATGTTTGTTGGCGAAGTATGTTGATTTGTTCTTCACTAGAGAGTCGTCTGTTGTGTTATCACTGTCGTTAAGTATATCTATGAGTCTAAATTTGCGTTCAAATTCTTTGAGGTCTTTCTTTAACTCTGCTATGTTACTTCTGGCAGTTGGGCAGAATTTGAGGCCTAGTTTTAGTACTTCAATTTCGTCTTTTGTAAGCATCTCTGTAGATAGGTTGATGACTTTGGGTTTTGTGTTGTCTAGTCTGGTGTTGTCATTTTGTGAGGGATTCCTAAAAAATGATTGTGAGGGTCGTTAGTTTCGCTGATTCGGTTAGGAGGTTGGTTGTGTCGTTTTGTGGGGATGTATGGGTTATGATGGGACCTGGGGTATTCGGATTGGTTGTGTTTGTGTGGGGGTATTTTTGTGGTCGGTTTTGCACTGTGGGCTACTGGAGGTAGGTGTTGTAAAGATTGTTTTGTGTTGGGTGGTATCTATAGGGATGGTTTAGTTCCATTGGGTTGTTACGGTGGGGGTTGTTAAGTAGGGGGATTTTTTGGTGGTTTGTGTGGGTGGGGTGGGGTAAGAGATAGTGGGTTCTTGGCTGAGTTGGGTGACGTGGTTGGTAGTAACTATTTTCGTATTGTTGTGGGAGGTTGTATCTTTTAGTGTTGTCATGTGGTAGTGGGTTGTCGGTTGTTGATATATTGTTTTTTGGAGCATTTTGGTAGTAGTATTTGTGTTTGTATGGTGTCTGTGTTCTTGTGTGGATGTGTGGTGTGCTAGATGGGAGTTTTGGTTGAGTTTGTTGGTGGGGATGGGTGCATGGTATGAATATGTTCCGGTCGTTTCGTTGTGTGTGTTTGGGTTTGTTGTGTGGGTATGTTTGAGAGTGATGTGTGTCTCGTTTGTATATATATATATATATATATATATATATATATATATATATATATATATATATATATATATGGTTATATATATACACACGAATTGGATCAATAAAAGTGAAACTGCATAGCTGTTTCCATCATTATATATTAAGTTGCGTCAATTCATGTCTATCTGTTACACTTTTGCATTGTTCTGCCCTTATACTCTTAAATTTCTCCTTATATACACATTAAACAATGCTTCAATCAAACTACTTTAACTGTTCTTAAGTGGTTTGTTTTTATGTTCTGGTCTTCATATTAAAATCTTTTATTAATTATGTAGCAAATTTTTCAGTATATTGAAATATGTAAAGATGCCGACGATATGGAACATATATTAATTTTTTTTGACTGTAACACTAAATCATAAGAAAATTGCAAAAGTAAAAACAGTATAATTAAAAGAAGATTTCTGTTTATTTTAACAATTTCTTGGTTATATATATATATATATATATATATATATATATATATATATATATATATATGTGTGTGTGTGTGTGTGTGTGTGTGTGTGTGTGTCGATTTTATTTTACGCTGACCCCACGATGTTACTAACAAACCTCCCACGGTTAAATAAAAAATTAATTAGATTTGCAAAATGATTAAAACAGTGAGAGCTGAAGAACAAAAAATATTGTAGACAAAAATTTTGCGATATAAACCAAAAATATAAACAAGTAGTATTTTATGATTTTGCAAATAATAGACATTGATTTGTGTAAATTATTACTGTAAAATAGTAAAATCTCCACGCTGAAATCATTTAAGCAGGTTAAAAAGGCAAGTATTTTCGTTAGATTAATAGCCTTGTGGAAAAGCGTTCGCTTTTTGGTCTAATATGTTATATCACCCTGTGTTCAAATTTTACGTTAGACAAATACTTGGCTACAACGTTACAGTTATTTCTAATGTGACGTGATTCCCCACAAGGGAGGTCAAGACCCCCGAAATTCTGGAAAAGCCGGGCCGATATGATTTGTTTTATTTTTTAATTATCATTGGTGTGCCCGGGTGACGACAAATGACCTTGCCGAGAGAAAGATTGGATTTGTGATTTTCGTTGTTATGAAAATCTACAACAATATCATTTTTTTTTGTAAATTGTATTCCGAAAATGGAATGACTCAGGGTTCAAGACTAAGGATATTTATAGATTGAGTACAATGTGCGCGATCCAGAGGTCGCGGAATGACCTTTCGGGGCATGAGAGCACTTACAGATCCACAGGTGCAGTCGAGGAGGCGAGGACCTCCCCTGGGATGACATAACTGAACACGATTGGCCCAGGGACCAACCCCAGTTTAACCCCTCCCCTGAGTATATGAACGGGATGCAGAGTCGAAACGTTAGTTGGAGCAGAGTTAGAGCGAAGTTAAAGCTGAAATTGAGAACCGAGTTGTTGAGAGTCTGAGGCTGTATCTCAACTTGTAAAGAGTCGCCAAACCCTCTCTTCCAGCTTCATCCCCACCGCAATACCGAGAGAAATCAACCCATTGACTCAGCGGAGTTCGTCATAATCAACATTGAACTGTGGACAATTGTATATAACTATATATTTGTATGTCTTATTTTGAATTTAATAAATAGAATAGAGCACTGAGTTGTTTTTTCTTTTGTGTGCATGAAATTGCTTTTCTTCTAGCGCGACAGATCGACGAAGTGGCGACATATCAAACCGATTGTGAAATTAAGACCAACCAAATCGATTGACGGGTCCTGCCACACTAAAAAACACCTTTCTGACCTGCGAAGGACGGGTCACACTAAGCCGATATTGATAATAGTGTTAGAGAGTGGTCGGGCAGGAGCAGTAATCTATATATGTATGTATGTATGTATGTATGCATGTATGTATGTATGTATGTATGTATCTATCTATCTATCTATCTATCTACATAGTGATCAGTGGACAACAGAGGTTTACAGTCATGTTTTGCCATATCAAACTGTGACCGGTCAAGTTTTAATCGGATGATAAGAACGAAGACTGGAAGTGACGTGTCACATGTCACGTGTTCCTGTTTGCCCAAGCATCGTGGAGTTGGTCTTGAAACGCCAAAGAGACAGGATGGGTTAAACAAGTCACCCCATAAGGAAATGACAGTCTTAAAAGGGAGACAGAGAAATATAAGCCAAATATTATCATACTGTGACGAAATGCATGAGAGTGAATAAAATATATAAACAATCATTCGTCTTGGGTTTGTCTTGAAGCATCTCAAAGATCATTAACGAATACCCCAGGCAGGACCAAAAGACAGAGGTTGCCTACAGAATAAACATGTATGTCGTCAATGTGTGTTATGTTATATGTTTTGACACGCACGTTCCAACACCTAGACGAATCACGGGCTGAAATAGACAGTTAGGCGAGGACAAAATTATTATACAACGTACATCCATACATATTCGGTTTATAATAAGAAGACAACGGACATTTAGTAGTGCAACGTATACACATATATAGAACCCCTTTGTGAGACAAATACATCACAAACGCAAACACGTATAAACACACGTACACTTATTTAGTATTGTATATACACGGTCATATAGACATCCACCCTCGAATGCATAACAATAGTAAGTATTAACCTGAGCATTGAAAAAATAGATGCAAAATTATATGGAGAGATTACAACACAGAAAACACCAATTCTTTCACCTTTGGCAAGTACATCGATAATGAAATGTGACAACTAATAGAAAATAAGGTAAGAGAGGGTTGTTATATAGCCGGGGATATATAATGAACCTATATTCATATTTACGGCACAAAAATGCCTGTTGTAATATAATTGGGGATTTAATTACATCCTTGTTTCGTGCCTATTGAATGTGCATATATAACATGTGTTTGTGATCGTCTAGTTCTCTTTATCGAATAGACTCTTTCTCTCTCTCTCTCTCTCTCTCTATATATATATATATATATATGTGATGACGTCTAATGTGTGCGCATACATTTATAAGTGTGTATAAAGTATAGATACGATTCAACAATCATAATAATAATTCTATAATTAGATTGTGGCGTTTTCTCGGAAACAACGCTACCATACGAGTTACGAAGATCCACTCTCTATATTTATAGACACTATAAGAAATTAAGAACATCTATTAAACATGTTCATCCATTTTTATTTAAGAAAAAAAATCATCAATTAGGTGTATTATGATGATCATCATCAGCTAGGAAAGAAGTGGAAGGCTATAGCAAATAAAAATAATACAAAAAAAACAACAAAAAACAAAACAATTATCTGGTGTGAGATTCGAACCCACGATCGCATAAAATATTAGAAGAGAAGGCAAACACTTTTCCACATGACCATGTATTCAACTAAGACATCCTGTATTTAAATTACTGAAGGAGTTCTGTGTAGCTATTAACATAACTTTTAAAGTCGGCTATAAATTCTAGAAAAGTTAAGAAAAATGACAAAGACACTCAAACTAGTAATATAACATGGTTTGTTTTGCGTTTCTGATGTTTTTAGATAATGGTTGATTATTCGTATTATTTGGATAGTTCGGACTACAGTTCTCATCTTGTGTTATTTTTACAACGTTTCGTCGATGTAACTTCCAATTTTCTTCAGGTGTATCGGGAATCTGCACAGAATTTCAAACTAACTATCTTAAATTTAATCCTAGAGGACAGCGTGCTCTCGATTATTCATCCCTAAGTGGGCAGTAGTTTATTATTATTATTATTATTATTATTATTATTATTATTATTATTATTATTATTATTATTATTATTTCTGATATTCATAAATGACTTACCTGATAAAATTGTCTCTGAGATAGGTATATTTACCGATGACACCACGCTCTCTAGCAGGCACGTAGGGAAAACTAATGAGCACATATCTAAGATAATGGCAGAAACCCTAGAGGAAGATCTTCAGTCTGAAGTGGAGTGGGGTCAGAAATGGATGGTAACGTTCAAAGCTGCCAAGACAAAGCTCGTTTCCTTGAATAATTACTTGAAACCTTACCAACAACATGAAAGCACTTCGTTCAAGCTCCTTGGCTTAACGTGCAAGGAAACATGAGCTGGAATAGATACCTCGAGATCATTGCCAAGAAGGTGGGCCCTCTCTACCGTGCTAGAAAGAGACTTACGCCTAAAAGTATCCTGTATCTCTGCAAAGCCACCATTCGCCCAAGTATGGAGTACTGCTGTCACATTTGGGCTGGTGCATTTGCTACTAATCTTTCGCTTCTGGACAAGGTCCAAAGGAGAGTCGCCAACCTAATAAGTCCCGAACTGTCATCTAAGTTCCAGCCCCATATCCCATCGACGAAATGTTGCATCCATCTGCCTGTTTTACAATATGTTAATGGTGGATGCTCTGACGAACTACAAGCTCTTGTATTCCTTATACGAAAATACCCCTGACAAACCCAACAAGCAGCGAAGTCCTACCCCTACACAGCCGAGAGCCCTGTAAGAATGTAAGAAAGTCTTCTACTCTAATAGCTTCTTCCCAGAACTGCTAGACTTTGGAATTCTGTTCCGGTTTCCTGCTTCCCCAACTGTACTGATATGCAGAAGTTCAAATGTAATGTGAACAGACATCTTGCTACTCATCTCCCTTCATAATACACCTGCAACTTATGTCTCTGATAGTAGCTCCGTACATCAAAGTGGTAATGTGCCTTGTTTGGGGTGAAAATGTAATAATAATATAAAAGTGTCACCCGCATTGAACCATCAGTCTCCAGAGCGTAACTTTACAACTAAATTTTACCCAGCATTTATTCACTATGCTACAGACTTTGAGTAACGTCTTTGCATCTAATATTGCTTTGTTATAAAAAGATCTAATGTGTTTTCTAGAACAATAAAAATGTCTTGCTGCATATTGGCAGTAAATTAAATTCTTTCTTGTCGTCTTTTCAAACGATTAATACTGTCGATGCGAATTTACTTTAGGCCAAAATTATTGCGAGGAAAAATTATTTAGAGTTCGACACAAAAGACTATGAAATCATGAAAAAAACAAACAAACAAGTTCGTGCGTTTATCTTTTATTATATTGTCTCTTTTTAATATTGCATATCATATTTTATTCAGTTTCTCTTTGTTCTTTGCCAAAGGAAGATCAAATTGCATAGAAAACAACACTAATTAAAAATAAAACGGCGTGTTTGTACGTTTCCATATGGAATTTGCAAACATATGAGACCGTATAAATTTTACATGAAGCCGGCGATAAGTAGAATATCGGTAAAAAGTATGATTATATTTCGCCTTCTGATTTTGTTATTAATTGACAAATTCTGCTGCTTTTCTTTATCTAATGTTATTCAAATCATCAGATATGAAAGAAAATTAAAACCGTTATTTTTTAATTAAATTCTCGTTACGAATAAACTATTTAATACTCTTTACCTCTTTCGATAACCATTGCAAATAATCTTGCTCTCTAGCAACAGTCGCATACCATTTGCCACGAAATTTTGTTTTCTCTGGAATTTGGAAACCATAGCTACAGTTATGGAGACTAATCAATACGCGTAAGCTTACAAAAATATGAGGGCCATTGAATTAGAAGAGGAAGCACGTACTATAAGGGCAACTGTACAGCCAAGGAGAGTTTCGATGCATTTCACTGCTGGTCCAGATATAAGAAGATTTAATAATTCAATAAACAATGAATTAGCTGCAGTATTTGTTGGTGAGGACAGTGCTCTACCTGTTTACAGAAACATCATTGTTTACTCCTATGGTCAAGCAAAACAATGAATTTCTCATTTGTCTTGCCATATGAACCTCATGATATATTCTATATTATTTCAAAATGGTGAACAAGGCTGGCACATAAACACGCAACATAACACACAACAGCAAACACGAGTTGACAATGCAAGAGTATTGCAGTTATCGCCTTGCATTTAGCGATAACTTAATAGTATTATCCATAGATCTGGTAAACTATTCTAACAATATGTAGTTGATGCTTGAAGGTTGCAGATTGGACTTCATTAGAAGTCACCAAAGTCAATTACGAGCTGCTCAATATTCTGGTTTAATTGACCATTTGGCAAGGAATGAAGGTGGTGATTCCGGTATACCATTTATTCTACCGTCTTCATTTTCAGAGAAGCACTAAGATTCTCCATCAACTTTATCAAGATGCAATGGCAGTTTTATGTAAATACGGAAAACCAGACCTATTCCTTACATATACATTTAACTGAAGATGTCCTAAAATAGTAAACAACTTGGGCTATCAGGACTAACACAAAATCAACCTGACTTTATATCGCGTGTGTATTATGCACATCTAGCTGAACTTTTGAAAGATATTAAAAACAGACATGTACATGGGATTCTATTTACATATGTTTGTTATTGAATTTAAAAAAGAGGGCTACCACACTGCCACATGACTAGGATAAGGTCAGAACAGTTCAACAAATTGACACAATTTTGTCAGCGGAGAAACCAGGACCTTAAGATCCAGAACTTCGCGATTTAATTAAGGCTTTAAGGGTACATTTTTAAAACACACATTAGTAAGATGTTCCTTATCACATAATCAAACAATTACTATGAAGTTGGAATCTCATTGTAATTGCTTGATTATGTGATAAGAAGTATCTTATTGATGTGTGTTTTAAAAATTTCTAACTACCGTGGAATTTCCACAGATTCTGCTAGTTGTTGTTGTTGTTATTATTATTATTATTATTATTATTATTATTATTATTATTATTATTATTATTATTATTCACTAGGAATTCTAACACAGGTTAGCACCAGAGATTGCTCGCTGAGAACAACCGGCTGTTTTTCTGGGAATTTGAGTGGTAGCAAGTCTCCCCAAATTTCCAGTACGCTTCACCTCTTTCGATAATATGTGCAAATGAATTGCATCACCACAACAGCCGTTTGCTATCGGCTTCTCTCTGGCAATGACGATTGGTTATCACTGGAATTTAGGGGACACTAGGCCTCTCCTAAGTCCCAGTTCTTTTTGTACTAATCTAGTAGAAGTCTGGTTAGTACTTTCACTCTTCCATCTTTCCATCCTCCTCGACCCTACTTAACTATTTATCGGCGCTAATTTATGCCTGCACTATAATTCCTTTTATACGATTATACAGTTTCAGTTTAATTGGTGGAATGTGCTGTCCCTCTATACCTTTGTTATATGTCTGTTGTAGTTTTTATATGTCCGATTAGCGTTTGTAGTTCCTGTGTATTGAAGGGTTTTCTTTAATATTTCATCCGTTGTATCCTCTCAATCAACTTCCAATGATTGCTCCCATTCTTTTTTAAAAAGTTTTTCGGGATTACTCCAAGTGCTCCTACGAGTATTGGTGTCATTGGTCCTCCAACAATAGGAGGGTAGACCTGTAAATTCACCCCTGTCCGTTCATCCGTTCGTCAGTTTGTCTGTTTCTCTGTCCGCACTTTTCTCAATACCTATGCCTTGGAATTTTGTGAAATTTTGCACAAACATTAAACATGATATGAGTAAAAAAGTAACAGAACGGATCTTCCCGGAAAACTCCGGTTGTACCCTTAGGCCTGCCTTTCGTGTTAAAATCGCTAAAATTGCCACTTTTGTGCTTATTAAAAAACTTTGATGCCTTGGATTTTTATAAAACTTTCTGAAAAGTAACTAACTGATTTCTATATAATTTTATTTGTCTCTAATTCGCGATAACTCTTGGGTGTGCCCCAGAGGATTTTTAGGGCTAATAAAAACACTCCACTTTTGGGGACTATTTTACTATATTTGTCCGGAATTTTCTGGGCATGTCTATTTAGCAGTTTTGCATGGTGCGGAACTCAAATTTAAATATATTAAGGCCTTTGGGACTTTTGGAGCTGGTATCTCAACACTGTATATCTCATTGCCTATCACAGATGGTTACGTTTCCACAGTTCCCAATGACTGTGTAACAAATGCCCACAGCCAACTTGGGAACGCCGATCATGCAGTAGTAATGGTTGAAATAGCCCTAAACTTTAGAGCTAAAACCGAAGAGCCACTGCTGAAAAAAGATATTATAAAAATTATAAAAATGCTGACTGGGAAGCCATCAGGGATCTCATCAGGGACGCCCTATGGCAAAATATCTTTTCACTTCCTGCTGAACACTGCGCAGATGAAGCCACTAAATGGTTCAAAACGGAAAAATGCTCTGCTGATATTGCTCCAGTTCTCTCCAAACTTTACAATAAATGCCTTAATGAATCTTGTTTTCCCGACTCCTGGAAGACCGCTTCTGTGGACCTAGTCTTACAAGAATTCTGGTGAAAGAACTGACCCTCTAAATTATCACCACATTAGCCTCCTTCCGCTTTTCACCAAAATATTTGAGTCCTTAGTTAATCAAGCCCTAGTCCAACACCTAAAAACTGCTAAACTCCTGATCGACAAAAAATATAGATTCAGGCAAGCCCGTTTAACAGCAGATATCTTAACTGTAGTCTCTGAACGTATATACCGTTCACTGGACAAAACAGGAGAAGGTAGAGCGATAGCTCTAGATATATCTAAGGCTTTTGACAGAGTATGGCACGATGGTCTTCTAAGGAAAATGAGATCATATGGTATCACTGGAAGAATACATAATGTAATTAAATCCTTCTTAAGTAAGAGAATAATCCAAGTTGTTCTTGAAGGTCATACATCTAAAAAATATGATATAAATGCGGTAGTACCCCAGGGGTCTATCCTTGCCCTTTATTATTCTTGATATTCATAAATGACCTCCCTGATAAAATTATTTCGGAGATGGATATATTTGCCGATGACACCACCCTATAACAGGCACGGGGAGAAAACAAATGAACACATATCTAAGGAAATGGCAGAAACACTACAGAATGACCTCCGATCTGTAGTGGAATGGGGACAAAAATGGATGGTCACATTCAATGCTGCCAAGACTAAACTCGTTTCCTTCAATAATTACAAGAAACCTTCTCTACCACCAATAGCAATGGCTTAGAATACACTGCCTGAAAGTACTTCCTTTAAACTCCTCGGCATAACATTTACAGGAAACATGAACTGGAATATATACATTGAGAGCATTGCCAAGGCTGCTGCAAGGAATGTGGGCTCTCTCTACCATGCTAGAAATTTACTTACGCCTGAAAATATCCTATACCTCTATAAGGCCACCATTCGCACATGTATGGAGTATTGCTGTCATATTTGGGGTGGTGCATCTGCTGCTTGTCTCTCACTCCTGGGCAGGGTTCAAAAGAGAGTCGCCAACCTGATAGGTCCTGAACTGTCATATAAACTTCAGCCTCTGTCCCATCGACGAAATGTTGCATTCCTCTGCCTGTTCTACAAATACCTTAATGGTGGTTGCTCTGACGAACTGCAAACATTTGTACCTTCTCGACGTAACTACCCCCGACAAACCCGACAAGCAAATAATTCCCACCGCTTTACAGTAGAGACCCCTAGATGTAAGAAAGCCTTTTACTCCAATAGTTTCTTCCCCAGAATTGCAAGTCTTTGAAACTCCCTTCCGAGATACTGCTTTCCCAACTGCAATGATATGCAGAAGTTCAAGTGTAATGTGAACAAACATCTTTCTACTCATCTCCCTTCATAACGCCCCCGCTAATTGTCCTCGATAGTAGCCCCTACTTTAAAGTGGCACTTGCCTTGTTTTGGGTGAAGATTGAATAAAAAAAGCACATGTTCCCACGCGCAAATTTTATAGCAAGCCCCACTCTCCCCAATGGTTTACTTCTGCTTGTGCAGCTGCAAATTTAACCGCAAATTTAACCGACATAAGTCCAGTTCAAACAGGCAGAAGTATATAGAAGCCAGAAGTAACTGTAAGAAAGAAATACCGACAGCTAAGAGAGAATTTACTGAAACCACCAAAAACGCATCGAAGCACAGAAATTAGGAACCCATGACTTCTGGAAAATCTACAACAGTGTAGTAAATAATGGGCAATCAACAATTCCCCCACCATCCAACAATCACGAGGTTGTTTGCTGTGCAACTGAGAAGGCTAACATGTTTTCCAGTCGGTTTGCCTCCAACTGCAGACTGGACCCTGCCAACCACCCCCTGCCTGACTTTCCTTTGCGGACAGACGCCACACTAGACGATCTGAAAATCACCCCTTCTCAGGTGCATGCTATCATAAGAAATCTTGACACTGCAAAAGCATATGGACCTGATCTAATCTAATCCCGGCTGTGCTATTAAAAAAGTGCTCCGCCGAAGTAGCTCCAATTATCTCCAAACTTTGCAACAAATGCCTTAATGAATCTTGCTTTCCTGCCTGCTGGAAAACTGCTTCTGTAATACCAGTTTTTAAGAATTTTGGTAATAGAACTGACCTAGTAAATTATCACCCCATTAGCCTCCTCCCACTTTTCGCCAAAATATTTGAGACCATAATTAACCAAGCTCTAGTCCACTACCTTACAAATGCTAAACTTATGACTGACCAACAACATGGATTTAGGCAAGCCTGTTCCACAGCAGACATCCTCACTGTAATATCAGAACGTATATACCATTCACTGGACAAAGCGGGGGAGGGTAGAGCGGTAGCTCTAGATATATCTAAGGCTTTTGACAGGGTATGGCATGGAGGCCTTCTCAGAAAAAATCAGATCATATGGTATCACTGGAAGAATACATAACATAATCAAATCCTTCTTAGATAAGAGAAAAATCCAGGTTGTCCTCGATGGTCGTACATCTAAACAATATAATATAAATGCGGGAGTGCCTCAAGGGTCTAGCATTGGACCGCTGTTAGTCCTAATATTCATAAATGACCTTGACAAAATTGCCTGTGAGATGGGTATATATGCTGAGGACACCACGCTCTATAACAGACACGACAAACAAATGAACACATATCTAAGAAAATGGCAGAAACACTAGAGATGACCTCCGATTTCTAGTGGAATGGGGGCATAAATAGATGATCACATTCAATGCTGCCAAGACTAAACTCGTTTCCATCAATAATTACAAGAAACCTTCTCTACCACCAATAGCAATGGCTAATGACTCTTTATCTGAAAGTACCTCTTTTAAACTCCTCGGCGTAACGCTCACAGGAAACATGGGTTGGAACAATTACATTGAGAGTATCGCCAGGACCGCTGCGAAGAAGGTAGGTTCTCTCTACCGTGCTAGAAAGATACTAACGCCCGAAAGTATCCTATACCTCTATAAGGTCACCATTCGTCCATGTATGGAGTATTGTTGTCATAGTTGGGCTGGTGCATCTGCCACTAGTCTCTCGCTCCTAGACAAGGTTGCTTCGCTTCTCCGTCTCCTTGATATTCACCTTGTGTCTGCTGGAACGGCGAAATCTAAGTCCTAACAGGACTTTTTTCTTCTTGTTGAGGATTAAAATATCTAGTCTCCTTGCTTGAATGAGTTTATCTGTTTGTATGTTCATGTTCTATAAGATTTGATGGTTTCTGCTTTCAAGTATTGCTCTCGGTTTGTGCTTGTACCATTTGTTCAGGTGGTCAAGATATATTTGTTTGCATTCGTTTTAGTCGGGACGCGTTTTTAATATTAATTTCTTAGTTTATGAACTTCTTCCAAAAGACTTCTTTATCTATTACTAATAAATATTTAGTATCGATTATTGTTATAACTTCTATGACTAAACTAATGTATTATCTTACCATAGTCAATTCGACGAAGGGGTTAGTGTAGTATCAGTTCTGTGTCCATGATACCATCATTACCCCCTCGTTGTGGGTCGAGTAATGCATGCTTTTTTTGACATAGGAATTACCGCTTATCAAGGCCTGGAGGCCACTCGAGAATAAGGGTTAATGGGTATACATTAGTCAATGTGGTTATAGCGTAGTAAACATAAGTAGTGGAGATTTTGTAAATTGGATTACTTAGAGGAACGGTTCTCCAAGAACTTGTTTACATTGGACTTGAAGACAATCGAATTGTAGTCAGCTGGAAAGCAAGCAAACGGAAGAGAGTTTCACAGGCGTGCAGTTCTAAGAAAGAAGCTTTGTTCATGGAATCTACATTTAGCTTTAGGCACAGATAAAGAGTTTGGGAAATTATTGATAGTGGTTTTGGCTAGACGAGTGTTTTTCGTGAAATTTGGCGAGGCGGGAACCATAGATTGAAGCTCAGACAAGCACTTGTCATGAAAATAACCATGAAGCAGAGACAGGATCGCTACGTCTCTTCCATGGGAAAAAGGTTACAAGGAAGAGAAAAGGGTACCCCCACTAAGTTACAAAGTCTATCTTGAACTCTATTAAGGCAGTATAAGCTGTTTCTAGCAGCTCCTGCCTAGATGTGGCAACAGTACTCCATCATTGGCTGTACTTGGCTTTATATAGGTAAAGAATTACATCAGGAGTAAAAGGCTCCTACCATTTTTTAGCGACCTTGGCAATTGATTTGATATAGGTGTTCTATTGGGTTAAACCCAGAAGCTTGTCAAAACATGAAGCCTCCCCAAGACAAGAGCCATTCATTTCAATTGATGCTAGATGGGCATCAGAGCGTTGATGATGTAAAGACGGAAGATTGATTTAGATGCATCAAAAGTAACCGACCACCTCTCCCCCTATTGTACCACGTGCTCAAGATCAGAGAAGAGAGAATCAGAGAGAACTTGGTCGTTTACGGTCTTTGATGTGCTACCATAGATGATAATGTCGTCAGTATAATTGTCTACGAATAATGCAAGGATGTTGTAATAAGACAATCCTCTAAGGCATTACCTTCTATAGCATTTGTTCTGTTGTAAGCAGATTATCTCCCCACACACGACCTCACCTTACCAAGAAATTTTAACAAGAATTAGAACGAAAATACAAAACAAACAGAAAGACAAAAAGCTGAGGGATGAATTTGAAAAAGAAACAGTATAATATAAAACTTATTAATTAGTTTATCTCGAAAATAAACAAAAATCAATCATCTAGCGTTATGCAATATTTACGAACTCTACTCGTTAGAACACTCTTAACTACTTTATTGTTGTGCTCGCATTTAGCCGACCAATAGCCATTGTAACTTTCTGCACCGATGAAAGCATGAAACGTTTGGTACAAAAATAATTATTAATATTTATAATTATTAGCCCCTTTAAAATTATTAATTTGAGCTACGTCTGGGAAATAAACAGAAAGGCAATCAACTAGCGTTATGCAATGTTCACGACTTCTGTTCGTTGGAACACTATTGGCTACTTTACAGTTGTGCCCGCATTTGGCATTTATAGGTGTTAAACTTCTATTAATTCTCGTGGCAATTAATGCTGGACCGAAGGTAATTTCCTTGCAAATTGAGTAAAAGATGACTTCATGGCTGGGTTCGGATCTCTCGACAAATAGTAATTATCACTTCCTGTACTGATGATTACAAAAGCATGAAACACTAGTGTTTGTAAGTATGAGAAATAATTATCTATATAAGTATAAAGTTTAGATACGGCATATTCACGTTGAAACACCGGTTCATGTCAGATCACCGAAAGAGAGCAACGTTGAGCTTGGTCATTACTAAAATGGGTGACCAATTTGGAAATTTCAAGCACTGTATATAAAAGGGCGTCGACACCTTCCTGAGTTGCAAAAACCTAACATCGTCATCTCCCCTAACGGGGATATGCATGCGACTGGGGATCGCTTGTGAATTTCATACTCCCATGGAATTCCTCCTTTGGAGGAAGCCGGTTAAACCCAAATAAGGTTAGTGCTGTTTCACACGCACACACACACACATACGCTATAAAGTTAAGGTATTTCTCGCTCTGACATTGATATTAAAAGCCTACTTTTTCCGTTTAAAAATATTAACACGAACTAAATATACGACTACAAGAAAGTTAACTAATTTACATTTTCCTTTGAAAAACGAGCGCCAATTAAATACTTATTTATTTGTACGTTTTTTTTATTAGGCGATTGGTTTCATTTCACTATTACGTCGAATTCTATTTATACAGATTTTGCTACATTCTGCGAAGAATTTAAGATGGAAACGTTACACCACACGGATATATATATATATATATATATATATATATATATATATATATATATAATAAATTCCACAGCCAAACAACGTCGCAGCTCACAAGAGCCATGACAGTCAACGAACTAGAAGTCCAAGACTCGAGTTTCGCCCTCCTTTGGGCTCATCAGTTAGACACATCCGAACCCAGGATTCGAAACTCCTACTTGTGAGACATCGGCTTGGGTTATTGACTGGTTGGATGGACGCGTCCCTTGTCGAGACGAAGTAGGTTCATTTCACAGTCGGATTTCGGCGCGGTTTGCTTGATCTGTGTTGGTTAATAGAAATTATTGTGTGCGGGGCGTTTGCTCAGTTGGTAGAGTGCTTGCCTCGCATGCAAGAGGCTCGGGTTTCGAATCCTGAGTTCGGATGTGTCTAACTGATGAGCCCAAATGAGGGCAAAACTCGAGTCTTGGACTTCCGGTTCGTTGACTGTCATGGCTCTTGTGAGCTGCAACGTTGTTTGGCTGTGGAATTTATTATAGACAATCTCTCACATTCTGAAAATCATATATATATATATATATATATATATATATATATATAATTAAATAACTACAAACACTAGTGTTTCATCCTTTCGATAATCATCAGTACATGGTGTCACGACTAACATCAATCTAAAAATTCGAACCCAGCAACAGAAACCGTATATGGCTTCATTAGCAAGGACCTAATCCATTCGACTACCGTTAACCACGAGAAATACTGTTTAAATTTAAACATTTATTCTTTTAAATATTTTTAACGTCTGTCAGAGCGATCTAATCATTATATGATGATCTGTGCATATGAACTAAATTGACTGACTTTTATTTCAACTGAAAGTGCTCAACGATAAGAAACGAATTTCTTAAAAGGGCTGGCATAATTATTTACTATAATAATTATTAAATACCTACAGACACTAACGTTTCATCCTATGAGCTTGTCGGTGTGTGTACGAAAAGTCTCTCGGAATATTTGATCTATAGAGTTGAAATTTGATATATAGGATATCTAGAGCTGTAGCTGACTTTCGATTTTGTTATTAACCAGTAACATGGCTGCTAATAGGTCAAAATCGAAAAAAGAACACCCACTCGTTATTTTTTGCACATACGTAAATTAAACGTTTGAAGTTAAACACTGTCATCTTTATAGTTTTTGTATATGTATGAATTTAGATCATACGCAAATGGATAAGGCTACACAGCTATATCATTTGGTTTTGATGCTAACTGATGACACACACGTCATTTTTTACTTTAGAAATCACTAATATATATTCGGAACAATATCATAATCATAGAGAATTGACTCTAATAATAAATACAAAATTTGCATGAATTAAAATATATTTAAACGTATTTTACCACTGGGTAACGTCAGGCGACATCCTAGTATATATATACATATATACATACATACATATATATATATACATATATATATACATACATATATATATATATATATATAATAGTTTGACTCATGTCAAGGTTACCTACATCTAAAATTTCAAATGTTTTGATCCAGAATTGGCAGAGAAGTTTGGTAGAATCTGCAAAGATCAACTCTTTCAACTTGACATCTTGGCAGCAAAATTTTTATCCAAAAATTGATTAAAAAACTTGCTGCATGCCTGAATACCCGTTATGTAAAATTTCCAATGTTTAGACCGAAAATTAGCTAAAAAGTTTGCTAGAGACCGCAAGGGTCAAATCTTTTGAACTTTGACCCCTTGGCAACCAAGTTTTCGGCCAAAAACCGATTAAAAATCGCCTATGTCTGAATACACTTTATGTAAAATTTCAAATGTTTAGACCAAAACTTGTCTGAGTAATTTGGTAGAGACCGCAGAAGTCAATTTTTTTAATTTGACCCTTATTTTGATCCTTAATATTTATTGTTTTGGGCCCAAATGGAATTAAAAAGTTGTATCTATGCCCAAGTAACCTACATCTAAAATTGCAAGTGTTTGGACCCCAAATTGGCGGAAGAGTTTGGTAGAGTTGTCAAAGTTGTCAAAGGTAAAATCGTTGAACTTTGACATCTTGACAGCCAACTTTCTGTCCGAAAACCAATTAGAAAGATTTTCCCAAATCCCAATACTCCTTATGTCAAATCTCGAGTCTGCGGACTGAAAATTGACAGAGTAGTTTGGTAGGGAAAATACACACACAGACACATAGACAGTTTCACTTATATATATATATATATATATATATATATATATATATATATATATATATATATATATATACTAGCAAAAGTACCCGTCGCTTACTGGGTTCAGAAACAGCCTACAGAAATGGACTCTGATTTATGAAAGTATGATAGGTTATGAAAAGGAAGGGTTGTAAATTTGGGTTGAATTTGGGGGTATCAAAACCAAAGCAAAATATGATGAAAGTAAAAATAAAATAGATAAACCCCATAACTTATTATACCATACTTGTTCACACTGAAACAATTATCACAATATTCTGTGGGTTTATATTAAAAAAACCTTGTTAAACTTTGTGACATATTTCCATTCTATGGAGGTCAGGTGCGAACGAACACCCCATGATTTTATTTTACAATATTTCTTCAAACTGAAACATAATCATCAAAGTATACTTACGCAGATAGATATGAAAAGTCTTTATTAAAGTTCGTGCCTATTTCCATTCTGTGGAGGCCAGGCGCGAACGCAGACCCCACAATTTTATTTTTCTTTCCCTATTTAAGTTAAAACATACTTATCAAAGTATTCTGATGTACATCTATATCAAAAACCCTTGTAAACGTTTTTTTTTCATTTTTAAATTTATAAATTTCCATACTTTGTGGACCAGGCACGAACGCAGACCCCACAATTTTAATGAACTGCCGTTCTGCCAGATCATACATCCCCATTCCTGTGTCTCGATTCATCTTCTATCATTACATGTAATCAGTTTTTTAAAATAGTCAATCATATAGGAGCCTATTCGTGACCACACACACGCACACATGCACACACACACACACACACTCTTTCAGCTTTATATTATATATATATATATGTGTATATATATATATATATATATATATATATATATATATATATATAAGAACAAGTAGTTAATAAAACATGTTAAAAACACTTAGAATTAGAGTTAAAAACATATTTAATTTAAAAAAAAGAAGCACAAATTAAGTGGATAGTCCTTAATCCGCGGAGTTTCGAAGAAATACTTTACTTCTCATCAGAGGGTAGGATTTAGCAAAATGCGGGATCAGATTTTGCTTGCAAAAGTATTTAATTAAACTACAAGTAAGACATAGATCTTACTTGGTAAAATATTAAAGCAGAGGGAATAGGTGGAAGAAAAAGGTGATTTCACGAGAATGGATAGTCTGGTGAGGGGTAAAATATCCAATAACGGTAAAATAAAAAAATCGAGAATCCAAAACACACACACACACACACACACACACACACACACACACACACACACACACACACACACACACACACACACACATATATATATAATGGAATGTTTGAATTCGTTTGAAGCCGAACTATATTATCACTTCTATCAATTGTCATATTTTACTGTCTCAATCTAATTTACCATTTTAGACATTTACTTCTAATATTTATTTAGACAGAGGGGGGTATGATGTAGTATAGGTTCAGAATTCAATGAGACATTTCACCCAGGCATTACCTCCTTCTTGGTGGGCAAGGTAGTGTGGTATTTTTTTTGCCATGAAACAATCAGGCACTATTTCTTCCTTTGGGGAGAGGGTAGCGTACGTACACAAGAGATGTTCATAGTGAGTTGTTCATTCGTAAATAGGAATTTATTAACAAAAATATACGAACAAAGGAGTATATTATTTCCAATATTTCAAAAATATTTTAAATTAATTTATGTGATTTGCCGTATCGTCTCTTTATCCGCAGACTCTACATTTACTATTTCCCTAAGTGTTGTTCATATTGGCTTTGTTATAGTTAGTCTTAATCAAATTTTGTGCAGCTATCAGTAGGTATTTCGTTTCTCTGTTTAGTTGTAGTTTTCGTGGCCATGTCCATGTGTATATTTTGTTTGTTCTATATATGAGTTTGAGTGGAATTTGAACCCGCTTCGCTGATATCATATCTAACATCTCTAAACATTAGACCTCCCATTACCCACAGATTATCCCCACTTCACTTAGTATATATTACATCTAAAGGTAGTGACGTCTTTATCTTCTTCAATGAGATTTTAACACGTTTTGGCGCTACCATATCCCGCATCTATAACTATTGGGACTCCTATCATCTACAGATTAGGCCCGATTCTCTTTGAACATGTTACATCAAGCGATGTAACTATACGTTAATCTCGAAGCAATGGAAGAAAAGGATGAATATTTCCATATAAAACAATTATTAAAATTAAAATGAACTCGCGCATACAACAAAAAGTATCTCTGCGATTTTGTTTCATAATTTCATTTCGTTCAGCATTTCATGTTTTCGTTTTCTGTCGTTTGTTCTCTGCCCTCAGAAGATCAGATTTATAACGTAGGATATTAATTCAGAAAAGCACGCTTGTACGTTTTCCATATTCAATTTGTAAACACGTGAGGCGATAGTTAATCATGAAGGTTGAACTTTCATATTTACTTTACTGCCACTACGACGGGAAACATTGTTAAAATATGATAAAATCTTCTTTTTGCTGTTGCTTACGTTAATAATAATAATAATAATAATAATAATAATAATGTTAACAACAACAACAACAACAACAACAACAACAATAATAATAATAATAATAATAATAATAATAATAATAATAATAATGTTATAAGAACAGCAACCTGTTCTTGTAAGTGAGTAAATATGAAATAGAATAGTCACGGATTCGAACTTGCGAAGGTAGATTTGGAATTGAGAATTCCAATCATAAGTTAAAATAAATACAGAATGTTATTGAAAATAAGGAATGTGGAATTGCCATTGATTTAGCTCACACAAAATAGTTAGATATCTGTTTATTGAAAAAGGAATGCAATGATGAATTTTGTTTTTGTTATAAAAATTAAAATTAAAATAAGGAATTTAAAAACGGTCAATGGAAAATGTTAAGGTCGGCTTTGTAAGAAACATGTGAATAACAATGCATGCTTAAACACGGAGGCATGTCATGCCATGTGTCTGAGAGACACGTGCTGGTCATGCAGTGACGTCATGAGTTATGAATTTAGTTAGATATAAGTCAGAATCAAAAAGTCAGTTGACAGAAGGGGGAGGAGTTAGACGGGAGAGCTAGACGGGAGAAGCTAGAAGAGTCAAAGCACCCTCTGGGAAGCGAGAGGCTTTAGAGGTAACCATGTAAACAACTTTGAATCCCTGAAATACAGCATCATGTCCGACCGGTCGAAGAAATAAACGTATTATCATGTGTTTTTATAACTGCCGTATTGTGTCGTGTAATTCTACCAAATCAAAAGTAAAGTGAAATTGTATTAATATGAACTTTGTGTTTATAAAAATGTACAACTGTCAAAACGTAAATGTTAAACGCACTCTCGGTCTATCTATATATCAAATATCCACTCATTGTGTATTACATGCCGTCGGCATTCCTGTAATAACACGTACCCTGTCCCCTGTCCCTTATATATATACAGAACTGTCTCTCTCTTTATATATACCCTGTTCATGTCTCCAATATGCTATCTCCACAAACATGAACATTCTAAGACAATATGAACACTCACAATGAATATATATAATATCTAGCATCTCACAACACTCAACAACATGATCACACACATGAACACACTAAGACTCTTACTAACAAGAACACTTGATAAGACAGTATGCAATAATAATAATAATAATAATAATAATAATAATAATAATAATAATAGAAAACAGAGAGACAAATGACAAAACGAGAAAAGAGAAGTGGGAAGAGAAACAACTCCACGGAAGATTCATAAGAATGACAAAAGATGAGAATAACGAAAACACCTGGACATGGATGCGAAAAGGACATATAAACCGAGAAACTGACTCTCTAATAAATGCAGCACAAGATAACTCGATAAGAACCAACCATATCAAAGCAAGGATCGATAAAACACAAGAAAACAGCAAATGCAGACTCTGTGGACAAAGAGACGAAACGATAAACCATATAGTAATGCAGCAAACTTGCCCAAAAGGAATATAAAAACAGGCATGACCAAGTGGGGAGGGTGGTACACTGGGAATTGTGTAAACGACTGCATTTTGAGCGCACAGACAAATGGTACAAGCATAAACCGGCAACAGCGCTCGAAAACGAGAACCACAAAATCCTATGGGACATGGACATACAGACGGACAACCCCATCCAAGTAAGAAGACCAGATGTCGTAATAATTAACAAGAAAGAAAAGTCCTGTCTAATCGTGGACTTTGCAATCCCAGCTGATCACAGGGTGAGTATGAAAGAAAAGGAGAAACGAAGCAAATACACAGAGCTAGCCAGAGAGTTAAAAGGGATTTGGATTATGAAGAAAGTCCAAATAGTACCGATAATAGCAGGAGCACTAGGAACAATCCCGAAAAACTTCGAAAAAAGAATGTCAGAAATTGGAATCAGAGGCAAAAGTACAACGACTAACGATAATGAAAACGACTGAAATATTAAGGAAATGAAGAACACCGAAACTGCATATTTACAAGTTCTACACTCCCCATCATGCACTCCCCCCATTGTTTCATAACCGACCCCCCAAAAAAAATGATACCAAAGGGCCGAGAAGGATCAATAAGGACTGAAAGACCGAGGAGCGAGCGTCAACCAGACCTCGGCTGGACAAGCGCAAAGAGAACTGGGACCTTGGGGAGGTTGAGTGCCACTCAAATTCCAGCATAAACCAATGGCCACTACCAGCGTGAAATCAATGGTAAGCGGCTGTTGTGATGATGCAAATTCATCTGCAAATGCTATCGAAGGAGGTGGAGAGGTCTGGACGTCTGGGGAGACTTGTTGTCACTCAGCTTCCAGAGAATACCACAGGTCTCCAATCAGATCGTTTGTTGACTCGTGTGACAGCTCCATGTGAGCCAATAATAATAATAATAATAATAATAATAATAATAATAATAATAATAATAATAATAATAATTCTGATTTTCCCCCTTCCTTCTCTTTTTCTTTCATCCTTCTTTTCTTTTCCACGGCGCTACCGACTGTGACGAGGCACAAATTTACACACCTCTACAAGTAAATAAAATACACAGATCCTTTACATAAAAAAAATGTCATACATTTTTCCACGGCGACGACGACGATGACCAGGCACAAATTTACACATTTTTATGAGTAAATAAAATATACAAATTTTTTACATACGAAATGCCTCTCCGGAAAAAACCCCAAACGATTCTCTTGTCTTTTGTATTAGTTCAAGCAGTCCCAAATGATGTCATGCATTTTTCCACGCCTACGACGACGATGACCAGGCACAAATTTACACATTTTTATGAGTAAATAAAATAAACAAATACTTTACATACGAAATGCCTCTCCGGATAATAATAATAATAATAATAATAATAATAATAATAATAATAATAATAATAATTGTTGTGGAGACGCCCACTAATTAGCATACGTGGGTGAAAAGATATAGATAAAGGTATCAAGTCAGCAAGACCGGGGAGCTGTGTTCGAACGCCAGATAGGCAAGACGCATGTGCTGGTTGCTCCATGAAAGACTTTAACACGCCCTCTACCGGACAATCTTCCAACTGCAGTACAACTGTACCTTTGTAAATATGTATTATCTTTTCATTTTAATATATTTGTTTTACCTTTACTCTCTGCGTTCGTGTTGTTATTGATACAGACACAAAAGTGGCGACGGGATTTCGGAAAAAGATTTACGCGTGAGAAAATACACTATCAAACTCAACAGTGGTATTCGAGAAATACTTACTCGTCAAAGATTGAAAAAAAAAATCCACTCGGAAATTCAATGTTTAAAACGCAGCAACTACGAAATTATCACCAAGATTTTTTTTGTGACTACTTGAAAAGGAAATTCCAAACCCGGGACACTTGAAAAATAAATAAATAAATAAATAAATAAAACAGCAGTCACTTTATTTCAAAGTGCCTACGAGAAAAAAACTTGAAAGTTGCAGTAACCTTTTCTGCGAAGTGCACAAAAAGAAGTGTTTCGCTAGGATATCGTGAACTTATTAGGTAGACTGTTTTGAAAGAAAAAGTGATTTTTTTGTTCTCAGTGTACTAAGAAGGGATTTGTTTTCTTTCTTGTGCGTAATTAATAACGTAACAAAAGGAATCGGTTGTTCGTAGTTATTAAAGAAGGGGAATTGTAAAAGTGACTGATTTACTAATTTGAAAAACAAAATGGAGGATCTTATCAAGTTATTCGCGGAAATGCAAATGCGCCAACAAGAAAGAGACGAAGTACAGAGAAGGCGTCTACAAGAAAGAGACAAATTACAGAAAAAAGAACTACAAGAAAGAGACGAAAGACAACAAGAAAGAGACGAAAGACAGAATGAACGGCTTCTTAAATGTATAGAGCAAATGCAACTTGGTCAAAAAGATTTGTTGGAAAGATTAACGACTAATTATGCACAGGAAAGCAATACGACTTTTTCCAACGCAACAATTGTGAATAGCATAGATGTGTTCACGTACCTACCAGAAGAGGATAAAACGTTTGAGGCATACTTTAAGAGGTATGAAGATATTTTCGAAACAGATTGCGAAAGCTGGTCAAACGCAAAGAAAGTAAGTTTATTACTTCGAAAGCTTGGTACCCGTGAACATTGCAAATTTGTTGATGTCATATTGCCAAGAAGAACGAATCAGTTAGACTTCGCGGAAACCGTAAAACTTCTTAAGGAGTTATTCGGAGCGAACATGTCTCTTTTTCACAAGAGATGGTCGTGTATGAACCTTAATAAAACGGAAGAGCAGAACCACCTGACATATGCGTCAGTAGTTAATAAACACTGCGACAATTTTAAATTATCAGAACTTACAGTGAACGACTTAAAATGTTTTATTTTTGCACAGGGGCTAGTTTCTACAAAAAATTCAGAGATCCGAAGACGCGTTCTCTCAAAATTAGAGACAGAACAAGGTCTAACACTGCAAAAGTTAGCAGAAGATTGTCAAAGGGCAGTATCACTAAAACGACTTCAGAGATATAGAAGAAGCAGGAGTGTCGTACATAAGGAAGATTAAAAAATCTGGCAGAAACGCAGGGCAAAAAAAGTGTGAGACTCGTCAAAACCCCAAAGATTACACGAGTTATAAATACTCAAACTCTAATTACAGAAAACGAAATTACGATTCAAGTCAAAGGAACTATAGAAAATCGGGACCAAGTAATAATTGCGGAAGATGTGATGAAAAACATTGGGGAAAGGAGTGTCCTTACAAAAATATCTGATGCTTCAATTGCGACAAAGTCGGAAATAAGAGTATTTGTTGCAGAACAAAATATAGAGTACACCAAATGAGAACAAACGACAAAGAGAAAGACAATTTACGAAAATATGTGTTGGTTAATATTTTCGGCAAAAAAATAAAATTTCAACTTGATTCTTGAACAGATTTGTCGGTAATAAACGTTAGCACTTGGAAAAAACTGGATAAACCGACTCTGAAAAAGTCAAGTAAGGGTGCTAGAACGATGACAGGAGACGAAATCAAATTCGAAGGAGAAGTCGGCCTGCCCATTAATTTAAATGGCACGACGAAGAAATTGAAACTCTTCGTAATTAAAGAAAGCGAGAATTTATTGGGAACAGATTTTATTGAAAAATTCTACCTTTGGGATAAACCGATGAACGCTTTTTGTAAAAAAACAACCAGCTGCACCACAACGTCAGAAAATATTAAAAATGAACTAAAGAACGAGTTTCCAGAAATATTTACTACGGGACTGAAGGTGTAATAAATTTAAAGCTTTGTTCGAGCTAAAAAAGGATGCAACACCAGTATTTAAGAAAAACGGAACGTGCCGTTCGCCGGATTAGACAAAATAGATAGCGAATTAGACAGACTTGAAAGAATGGGCATTTTATCGAAAATAGAAACTAGCATTTGGGCAGCGCCTACAGTGTACGTAAAGAAGAAATCGGAACAAATTCGAGTCTGCGGAGATTTTTCAACCGGGTTAAATAATATGCTACAAGATCACCATTACCCTTTACCAAGCCCGGAAGAGATTTTTGCCAAACTTAATGGCGAGGAAATTTTTTCAAAAGTAGATTTGTCCGACGCCTATTTGCAAATTCCGATAGAAGGAAAATGCTTTATGCATTAACACACACAAAGGGTTATTCAAGTATAACCGATTAGTGTTTGGGATAAAAGTCGCGCCGGCGATATTCGAGCAAGCGATGGACACAATGTTGAACGGTTTAGATTGTGCTTGTGCATACATGGATGACGTAATCATAAGGAGCGCGTCCATAAGTGAACATGTAGAGCATTTAAAACAAGTGTTCACAAGAATAAACGAGTACGGATTCAACGTGAAAGAAAACAAATGTGAGTTTTGTCTAGACGAAATCAAGTATTTAGGACAAATAATAAGTAAAGATGGTCGACGCCCTGATCCAGAAAGAGTGATAGCAATTAGGAACATGCCAGCACCACATAACGTGACGACTTTACAGAGCTGCTTAGGCCTCGCGAACTACTATCAAGTATTTATCAAAGGCATGCACGACCTAAGAGCTCCGCTGAACGAATTATTAAAGAAAGAAACACCATGGATATGGCCAAAAGAATGTCAAGACTCATTTGAGGAAATTAAAAAGAGTTTGACGTCAGATTTATCCTTAACTTATTACGACCCAAAATTACAAATAATTGTTGCGAGTGACGCGAGATCGTATGGTATAGGAGCATGTATACAGCATATCATGCCAGATGGAACGAAGAAACCTATAGTGCACGCTTCAAGGACCCTAATTCCGTCAGAGAAGGCTTACTCCCAAATAGAAAAGGAAGCATTAAGCATTATTTTCGCAGTGACGAAATTCCACCGTTATCTGTACGGAAAACATTTTATACTGGAAACAGACCACAAGCCCCTAGTGACTATTTTTGGCTCAAAAAAGGGCTTACCAGTATATACGGCAAATCGGTTACTCCGTTGGGGTACGATCTTGCTAAATTATGATTTTCAAATAAAACATCTACGTTCGGGAAAAACAGGTCATTCGGATGGATTGTCAAGGCTTATACCGAAAATGGATGAAATCTTTGAAGAGTCAGTAATTGCAGCCATACGTTCCAATTATGAGGAAAAAAAAAACATGGTGGCGAATATAATAAGAGAATTACCAGTCACGCTTACCGATATAAAAAGGGAGGCTGAAAATGACGACGTCATCAAAGACATAAAGAAAAAAATTAAGGGAAAATGACGGAAAAATGCAAAGTATATTTTCCTTATGCAATGCGGTATTATTATATAGTGAAAGAGTGGTTGTACCGAAAACCTTGCAGAAAAAAAATCTTACGTGATTTTAATACAGGACACCCGGGTATAAATAGGATGAATACACTTATGAGGAGTTATGTTTACTGGCGTAATATGGATGTGGATATTGCATTAACAGTAAACAAAAGTAAAGGTTGTGCGTTAGCCGCTAACGCACCACCGATAGTTCATAAACCTTGGAAAAAAACTGACCATCCATGGTCACGCATTCATCTAGACTTTGCTGGACCGATCGAGAGACAATACTACCTAATCATAGTAGATAAAGTAGGGTAAAAAACCCAACGACAGATAACTCAATAAGTTTTCTGCATGAAATATTTGCACGTTTTGGGGTACCAGACATTGAAGTCACAGATAACGGAACACAATTTACTTCAAGTGTTTTCAAGGATTTTTGTGAATCGTTTCAGGTAAACGATATAACTACACCATCGTTCCATCCAAGTCAAATGGATTAGCGGAAAGGTTCGTAGATACGATAAAGCGTGCCCTTAGAAAATCAATAGGGACACCGACGGATAAAGCATTGCAACAGTTCCTGCAAATATACAGGATAACTGAAAACCCAAATTATCGCCAGCAGAATTAATGTTTGCGAGAAAAATAAAATCACCATTTGATAAATTAATACCAAAGCAAGCAGTCGTATATAAAACGACACACACATCACGTAAAAGGTTTAAACCTGGTGATCAGGTATATTTTAAATGTTTTAAAAATAATATGTCATATTGGCAGTCGGATACGGTAGATAAACGTATCGGCGACTTGGTCTACATGATAGAAGGTCCAAAAGGGATACACAAAAGACACCAAAATCAATTGAGAAAACATCATAGGAAGGACAACGAACAGGACAAATCTGAGGAACAGGGAGATCCAATTGATGTAGTATACGACCCGTTTAATATTGAACCACCACAGACCATGTCCGAACCGAGATCGGGAATGAAAAAAAAGGCTATATACCCAATGATAATGAAACCCAAAAGGAAAAGATATTGAAATCTATTATCTTTTCGTCTTAATATATTTGTTTTGCCTTTACTATCTGCGTTCGTGTTGTTATTGATATCGACACAACAACAACAACAATAATAATAATAATAATAATAATAATAATAATAATAATATTAATAACAACAGTAATAATAATAATAACAATAATAATAACAATAATATTAAAATAATAATAATGTAAACAACAACAACAACAATAAAAACAACAACAATAATAATAACAGAAAAAATAATTATAATAAAAATAATAATGACATTAATAACAACAATAATAATAACAACAACAATAATAATAATAATAATGATAAAATAATAATGTAAACAACAACAAAAATAATAATAATAACAATAATAACAGAAATAATAATAATAATAATAATAACAATAATAATGATATTAATAACAATAATAATGATAATAATAATAGAATAATAATAATGAAAACAACAACAATAACAACAACAACCATAATAATAATAAATAATTATGATAAATAATAAAATAAATATAATAAATTATAATAATAATAAAATATATGTAAATATAATAAATTATTATAATAATAAAATATAAATATAATAAATTATTATAATAATAAAATATAAATATAATAAATTATTATAATAATAATAATAATAAAATAATACTAATGTAAACAACAACAACAACAAGAACAACAATAATAACAATAACAATAATAATAATGAAAATAATGATAATAATAATAATAATAATGATAATAATAACTATAATGATAACAATAATAATGGTAATAATAATGATGATAATAACACCAATAATAATGATATTAACAACAAAAACAA
This sequence comes from Euprymna scolopes, assembly GCF_053919585.1. NCBI lineage: Eukaryota > Metazoa > Mollusca > Cephalopoda > Sepiida > Sepiolidae > Euprymna > Euprymna scolopes. Next base: position 99,990,073 of record NC_136498.1, read on the forward strand.
TAATGATAATAACAATAATTATAACAATAACAGCAATAATATAATAATAATGTAAACAACAACAATAACAATAATAATAATAATAATAATAATGATAATAATAATGATAATAATAACAGAAATAATAATAATATAAATAATAATGATATTAATAACAGCAATAATAATAACAATAATAATACTTATAATAATAATAAAATAAAAATAATGTAAACAACAATAATAACAACAACAATAACAACAACAGCAACAATAAAAATAATAATGTCAATAATATTATTATTATTATTAATAATAATAATGATAATAATAATAAAATAATAATAATGTAAACAACAATAAAAACACCAATAATAGTAATTATAATAAAGATAATGATAATAATAATAATGTCAATAATAATAGTATTAATTATAATAATAATAATAATAATATAAATAATAATAATGTAAACAACAACAATAACAACAACAGTAATAATAACAATAATAAAACATGAATATAATAATAATAGTAATAATAAAATAATAATAATGTAAACAACAACAATAATGACAATAACAATAATAACAACAACAACAACAACAACAACAACAATAATAATAATAATAATAATAATAATAATAATAATAATAATAATAATAATACAGACTATGTGAATGAAAAAAGGAATTAGAAAAATACATAACGAAAAACACGGAGAGAATAATCACGGGCACGAGAGAAAGTGAAAAAATCGACAAAACAGAAAGCAGACAGATAAAGGATAATGAGAAACAACTACATGCAATATTCATAAGGATGACAAAAGATGAGAATAACGAAAACACTTGGACGTGGATACGAAAAGGACACATAAGCCAAGAAATTGAGTCCCTAATATCTGCACAAATAACTCGACAAGCAAAGATCAATAAAACACAAAAGAAACAGCAAATGCAGACTCTGTGGACAAAGAGACGAAACGATAAACGATAATGTAAGTGAATGTAGCAAACTGGCCTAAAAGGAATACAAAAATAGGCACGACCGAGTGGGGAGGGCAATACACTAGAAATTATGCAAACAACTGCTCTCGAACGTACAGACAAATGGTACAACCATAAGCCCGCAACAGTACTCAAAAACGAGAATCACAAAATCCTATGAGACATGGACATACAGACAGACAAACCCATCCAAGCAAGAAGACCAGATGTCGTAATAATTAACAAGAAAGAAAAATCCTGTCAAATCGTAGATTTTGCTGTCCCAGCTGACCACAGATTGAGTATGAAGAAAAGGAGAAACGAAGCAAATACGCAGAGTTAGCCAGAGAGCTGACAGGGATTTGGATGATGAAGAAAATCAAAATAATACCGATAATAGTAGGAGCACTAGGAACAATTCCGAAAAACTTTGAAAAAAGAATGGGAGAAATTGGAATCAGAGGAATGCTCGCAAAAATACAACGACTAACGATAATGAAAACGGCTGAAATATTAAGAAAAACCATTGAATGAAGAGAATAATTCACATGAACCACATGCTTGAGCCAGACAAACTGCTGCAGAGACAAAACATGAAGAAGCTTTACAGGGAATGAAGAACAAGGAAGCTGCATATCAATAAGTTCTACATCCCGATCACGCATCCTCTCCCATTGTTCCATCACCGTCCCCCCAAAACAGTGCTACCCCAAATAGCCGAGAAAGGTCAAGGAGGATAGAAAGACCAAGGAGAGAGCGCTGACCAGACGTCCACTGAACAAGCGTGGAGAGAACTGGGACATTGGGAGGCTTATTGCCATTTAAATCCCAGTATAGACCAATGGCCGCTGCCAGCGAGAAATCAATGGTGAGAGACTGTTGCGATAACGCAAATTTATTTGCAAATGCTATCGAAGTAGGTGGAGAGTGCTGGACGTCTGGGAGACTTGTTGTCACTCAGCTTCCAGGGAACATCACAGGTTTTCAATCAGGTCTTTGATGACCTGCGTGAAAGACTCATGTGAGTCGATAATAATAATAATAGTTTACTTAACTGCAAAAAAAAAAAAAAAAAAGGAACACTAAGAAAACTTAAACCATGAATTTTTAAAATGAAATATGCCCTCCAACTAAATCGAGTTTGCTTTTACTAGCGCCACACCCAATAATTGTGAATGGTCACGGAGGCTAGGAAGACCGAGGAGAGGAAGCACTAACCAGACCTTCACTTAATAAATGCAAAAAAGGACTGAGACCTTGAAGAGGCTTGTTGCCACATGAATTCTAGTGAAGGCCAGTGGTCGCTGTCAGGGAGAAATTAGTGTCAATTGGCTGTTGCGATAATGCAAAGTCATTTGCAAAGGTTATCGAAAGAGGTGGATAGTATTGGAAATTTTGAGAGACTTGTCAGAAAGATTCTTACGACCATTATTGGTTCTTTATCAGTGAATAATAATAATAATAATAATAATAATGATAATAATGATAATAATAATAATAATAATAATAATAATAATAATAATAATAATAATAATAATGGTCCCTCGTGAGTGCACAGTGAACGAGGCAAAAAAAGAATGACTAAGCTCATTTGCCCCTACCATTCAGCCCCAAAACTCCCCAGATATCGTCAAATCCGGGTGAAAATGAACAAACGGTGCAGTTTTAGGCCTTAACATATGTAAATTTGAGTTCTGCACCATGCAAAAAAAAGAACTGACTAAGTCCATCATTTGCCCTTACACCATTTAGCCCCTAAAAGTCCCCAAGGCCTTAACATATTTAAATTTAAGTTCAGCACCATGCAAAACTGCTAAATAGACACAGAGAAAATTTTGGACAAATATAATAAAATAGTCCCCAAAATGGAGTGTTTTTATTAGCCTGAAAAGAGCTCCTGGGGCACACCCAAGAGTTATCGCGAAGTATATACAAACAAAATTATATAGAAATCAGTTAGTTACACTTTTAAGAAAGTTTTTATAAAAATCCAAGGCATCTATTTTTTTAATAAGCACAAAAGTATCGATTTTAGGCATTTTAACCTGAAAGGAACCCCTAGGTGGGCAACCGGAGTTTTCCCGGAAAATCTGTTCTGTTACGTTTTTTTTACTCATATTATGTTTAATGTTTGTGCAAAATTTCAAAAAATTCCAAGGCGTAGTTATTGAGAAAAGTGCAGACAGACGATCGGACGAACGGACAAGGTGAATTTACAGGTACACCCTCCTTTTGTCCTGGGATCACTACTACTACTACTACTACTACTACTACTACTACTACTACTAATAATAATAATAATAATAATAACAACCAATCACAACAGAAGTAAACGGAAAGGATAGCAAAACACAACATAAACTCAAGAAAACTGAAATTGCAAGAAATCTTATAAACTATTTTCCCTCCATTTAAAAAAAAAACATCAGCTTCAAAATAGCTTTCAAGGGTCAAGGAGGATAAAAAGACCAAGGAGGGAAAGCATTAAATAAATGTCCACTTAATATGCAAAGAATACTGGGACTTTTAGGGAGGGTTATTGCCACCCAAATATCACTGAAAACCCATGGCGGTTGCAAGCGAGAAGACAAAGCTGAGAGGCTGTTGCAATAACTTAATATTTATTTAAAGACGTGGAGAGTTCCGGAAAAATTATTGTAATCCAGATTCTAGAGAACACCACGGGTTGTTGTCATCTCAAGATGGTCCGTGTAAAAACCTTTTTATACAATTCCGATACGACATCTACATTTATATTATAAGGTAACCAGCTGTCAAAAATCGACCGGATTTGAACTCAGCTTGACGCTATCATATTTCACAGCTGCAAGTATTGGTTATTACGTTATTCATCGTTTAAGTTCCGTTATCTTTGAACGTATTAGAATGATGACGAACGCCGTTCACCTTGAAGCGATGGAAGGAAACTGATCGAAATCTCATATAAAGCATTTATTATTAACATTCAAATCCACACGCGCACACAAGACGTATATTTGTTATTTGTGTGTTGTAATGTTAATGACTTTAATATTTTGTACGATATTATATTATCCTTGCCTTTATTCTTATCTCTTCAAATATAATATTTAATAGAAAACAATATTAATTCATAAAGGTTCGCTTCTATGTTTTCCATATTCGATTTGTAAACTTGGAACGCGATATTTCGCCATAAATAAGTCTTCGTTTGACGAGTGGAATAATCTCATTAAAGATGTGATTATATTTTCAATTCATATGGTTTTTTAATCAACAGATTTCCTTTAAAATGTTGTTCATAATAAAAGATATCAAGCAGGATTAAAACTGCAAGTTGTAATGAATTCTTTGCGAATAAATTTTAATTTAAACAACTAAGATCATAAGATCACGTTCATATTAAAAGAATGATTTCACGAGCAAAATATCTAAATATCTCTATCTCTCACGGATTCGGCCTCACTAATTCGTATAATAATTTACAAAATAACATCTTAATTATTTAGTATTCATTGTTATTGTTTTCCAATTCAAATGCTACATTTTTTATTACGCAGAGTTCTACGGACGTACTTTTTCTTTAGATCTTGTGGGGTATATGGTTAGAAAAAAAAAGTACCGGGCGTATCTGCATCGCTCTTTGGGAAAGAAGAAGGAAAGCATAGCTAGCTCATTTATATACACGAAGGGCATCTTGGGAAGGCAGCGCATGATTGGAGAAGCTATTTTTTCCCTGTCTCTCTTTTTTTTTTCTAGATAGAAGGATATAAAAACTGGGAAAAATTCCCTGGACGGAATATAAAGAAAAGAGTCGTGAATATTCCGTGTTCAAATTGTGCGGTGTGACATTGGTGGCGAGAGGCCAGGTTTGGTCTATTGGAAAAAAAGAGGGCGGAAACGTGCTGTTGTCAAGTGAGTGACTTACTCCTTTCCGAACCCTAGAACCGAATCCTGATTGTAACCTTAGAGATCTTAGATAGTGAATGAATATTTTTAATGCCAAACACACGGACATAAACCACATACACACATAAATCGCATACAGACATACACCACATATTGACAGAAATCACGTACGGACATAAAATACCTACGTGCATAAACAACATACGGGCATGAACTACATACGAGCATGAACTGCATATGGGAATAACACGGACATAAATCGCATACGGACATAAACCACATACGGGCATAAATAGCATACGGGCATAAACCACATACAGACATAAAACACGTACGGACATATACCACATACATAAATGATAAAAATCACATAAAAGATGGATAAAAATCACATACGGATAAAAATAACATACGATCATTGGATAAAAAACAAGATACGAACATTGTCCACACACGGACATAAACAACATACGAACATAAATTACATACGGGGATAAAATCCTATACGGGCATAAATTGCATACGAACATAAACCACATACGGACAGAAACCACACACGGACACAACCACATACGGGCATAAACAACATACAGACATAAACCACATACAGACATTAACTACATAGGGACATAAACCATATACGGACATAAACCACATACCGACGTAAACCGCATACGGACATTAACCACATACGGACAGAAACCAAATAAGGACATAAATCATATACGGACATAAACCACATACGAACAAAACCACATACGGACATAAATCACCCACGAACATAAACTACATACGAACATAAACTACATACGAACATAAACTACATACGAACATAAACTACATACGGATATAACCTACGTAGGAACATAAACGATATACGGACAAAAATTACATACGAATATAAACCACATACAGTCATAATCCACATACGAACATAAACCACATACGGGCATGAACCACACACAGGCATAAACTACATACGGGCATAAACAGTTTCCAAGAAAATATGTCCGTAAAGATTGTTTGGGAATCCTTTTTAGAGGGTGGAATTTGGGCAGAAGACTTTTGGGGATAACCGAGTTTTAGTGAAAACCTTTTTAGAGCTATACTCAAATGCTAGCGAAATGAGTTAAAAATTATGAATTCGCAAAAGAGATATTTTTTTCATATATTTAAAATGGAAGTTTACATCACTAGGAAAACCTACAACATTTTTTAAATATTATTATTGTAAATTTTAAAAGAAGTTTTTAGTTGAGATATCGAAGCAATCAAAATCGACATGCAAACTATCCGTGGGTCTGAAAATCGTAACCCAATCTTCTCTTCTCAATCATACAAATCACATTTCATGAAAAGTTATTAATAAGAATCAATGATTGAGATTGTCGGACTGACTTCCTCATCTTGGTTGTTATTGTCACAACGTTTCGGCCGTTTTGCCCTCCGGCCTTCATCAGGTGTTTTGTATCGAACTGGGGAACCGTTTGTTAGGAGTCTCGAACCCAACCTTTATTATTATCATGGGGGTACCGTGTTCGGACTCCAGCTAGGCTCTGGGACATAGTTGCTGATTCTCTGTTTTGAATGTTACTTTTCACTGCCTTCGTTCAAGATTTAAATCAGCACCTTTGGGTAACTGTAAACTTTGATACAACGTCTAGGACCACTCGGCCATATGTCACTAGGACTCCTAACAAACGGTTCCCCAGTTCGATACAAAACACCTGATGAAGGCCGGAGGACAAACGGCCGAAACGTTGTGACTATAACAACCAAGATGAGGAAGTCAGTCCAACAATCTCAATCAATGAAAACACCTCATCTCAAAAATACAGACAATTACCAATAAGAGTCAATGTTTTCATTTTAGAAAATCCAATGAGAAAATTTTGGAATATTTCAATGAATAAGTTTACACGCTTGTTTTTGATGAACTGACGATGATGTAAGTTAATAAGTTGTATGTCTGTGTGTTTGCATGCGGATGCTTTTGACTGTGTGCATGCGTGAGTTGAGATGCAACAGACCCATAGTCCGACAAAATAGTGGGTGACGTAGATCTAAGATCTGTCATGAATTTCGTTCAACTGTTTATTGAAGAAGTATCTGATATTTTATGCATCCAAAATTGATTGAAAACGGCAATTCTTATAAATTCAGATAAATGCATTTAGTTGGAACCCTTTATGTACTTCACGGGTGTAGCGTGCTCTTGTTTAATCCTCAGTATGGGTGACCGAAAATACAATTGCGAATTACTTAGGGTCTCTATCCAATAATGGCTGACGAAACAAGAGTAAGCTATCCCCCCCGTGAAGTAAATAAAGGGTTCCGTTCGAAATTCTGTCCAAATTCCCGAGTTCGACAGAAGCATTCTCGAGTTCGACAAAATACACCTGAAGAAGGTCAGTGGTTACATCAACCGAAACATTGTAAAAATCACACTCAAGGCGAGAAAAGTAGTCCGATGAATCCAAATAATATGTATTTATTTACGGATATAAAATTAGCATTATTACGGAGAGTGTATTTTCTGCCATTTCCTGTAATTTGTTTCTGGCGGCTGTGATATTGTTCCCTACATTTCCCCGGGCAACGCAAAGACGCAGGCCTCACTAGTTTATATTATTTCAATTTGCTCGGACGTCAGTAGATATTAAATAAATAATTTGTAAGAACATAGTAATCGATATCAACAAAATAATTTGTCAAACTTGTCAACAGAACAAATAATCCATTTCACTTTTCTTCCATACATTTTTTATTCATAGCATATAGAAGGTTCTAGTTAATTTCTCATAAAAATCTTTCAAACAATTTCGAGATAACCTGTTTATTGGTATCGACTGATGTAGCAAAGAGAATAAGTGTTTAGTATTAATTAAATAAATTATACTTTGGTGTTATATATTTAACAACGGCTTATTTTTCTTGACCGCGAAACATCGTATGAATAGGCGGGAAAGCTATCTAAATGAAACAAGGAACCGGGAAAAATTTGATCGATCAGTTGTCAACCATTTTGATAATTTATAATTCGTTTTTTTTTGTTGCTTTTCCCGTTGACATTTGTTGTCTTTTTGTTTGCATCCCCTCCTTTTTTCTGTCATATTTGTCATCTGAAACAATACCGGCACAAGTCATCCGGTAATTTACGAGAAAACAATTTACTTCTATTACAGAAATTAAGAAAAAGATTAAAAAAAAATCATGATCTCATGTACGACATAAAAAGAAACTGGAATCTTAGGAAGATCTTCATCGTTCCAGTAATTATAGGAGCACCAGATTATGAAAAAAACAAAACAAAACAAAACTTCTTGACAAATATACCAAGTGAAACAAGTGTAAGAGAGATACAAGCAATTGCACTTAAAGGGATGGTTAGAATCTTAAAATGATCTCTCGGATAGAATGTATGAGATAGTGGGTGAATGTTGGGCATCCGATAGGATACCCTATTCCCAGCTAGACAAAATAATCAATAATTACATAGAAACATCTGAAAATTTGTTTTCTGTTATGTCTTATCTTTGTCGAAAAAAAAAAAAGGTAGAATATGGTATTTAGATACGAACGGGACCCCATAGACATTTCACGTTGTTTTCTACAACAACGTACATAATTTACTCTTTATAGTGAAATAATAAAGTCAATTATATTAAGAAACGTGACTTTTTTTTTCTTTATAAAAATGATTGCAATTTTCATTTAAATAAAGAAAACGAATATGTTTTTCTAATATTTATTAATTAAATTGCAGAAATTATTATTTTTTCTTCTTTCTTTTCTTTTTTTGTACTCATGTTCACCCCTTACAAAGCATATCGCCACTTGGACGTAAGGGGCTACTATTTGGGACCATGTCCAGGAAAGATTAACAAGATATTTGCTTATGTTATATTTAAACTTCTGCGTATCAGTACAGCCAGGGAGGCAGGCAGCAGGAAGGGAAGACCAAAGTCTAACTGTTCGAGCGAAGAAACAATTAGAATAGAATGCTTTCTGGCATTTACGGACAACAACAGTGAAGGGGTGAGATTTATTGCTAAGCGGGTTTATCGGGGTTATGTGCGTCGAGGGGGTACAAGTGAAACAAGTTCATCAGAACACATTCCATTAAAATATTTGTAAAACAGGCACAGTGATGCAACATTGCAGTAAATGAGACCGGGGCTGGAGCTTAGTTGATAAAGTGGGACCGATTAGATTGACAACTCTTTTTTTTTTAAAACTTTATCTGAGAGGAAGAGACTAGTGACAGATGCATCAGCCCAGATGTGGCAACAATACTCCATGCATGGGCGAATGGTAGCCTTGGAAAAGTACAGGATACTCTCAGGCGAGAGTAGTCTTCTAGCTCCGTAGAGGGAACCCACCTTCTTTGCAGCAGCCTTTGCAATGTCCTCTATGTATTTGTTCCAGTTCATATTGCCCGCAAATGTTAGGCCAAGGAGTTTGAAGGTAGAATTCTCTGGTAGGGTGCTATTTGTCATGGATATAGGGGGTTGGAGAGGCGTCTTGTAATTGTTAAAGGAGAACAGCTTAGTTTTACTAGAATTAAATGTTCGCATCCATTTGCGGCCTCATTCCACTATAGTCTTTTATTATTGAATTATTAAAAAAAACAGTGAACTATCTTGTTTGTTCTTTCCTTAGTAAGTTTGCACATTACGCTTTTAAAAAGGCCAAATATTAGTTTTGAAGATCAAATTACTTAGAATAAACCAAATTTGCGAATTTTGGCTGCAAAAAGGCTAACTTGGCAACCCTGGAAATAATATAAAAGTGACCTCTCCTTAATGTAGCCCTGTTTTCGAATATCATTAAAATAAAACATATGATCATTGTTGCAATGATGTGAAAAAGGAACTCGATAAAACAAGTCAGCAGAATGTTACGTAAAAAAGAGAACACTTGAAAGAAACAGGGCAAAAAAGAAAAATATTGTCTACCAACACGCCCTGGACTGAAGAAGTAAATTAAAAACTATCTCTTACAAAGTGATTTTATTAGTAGTATTGACCTATGTACCGCAACATATTTTCTGAGTATTTATTAGTATTTATTAATTTATCTTATTTGGGTCGGTTCTATATTTAAAATACAATGGACACTACTTTCATAGAAATGTTAATAAACTCATATTTGCTGCGTGTTACTTTGTTTTTTCTATCCCCAAAACTATGTTGTTTTTTTTTGCAATATCTTGAAAACTATCAGATTTTATCTATATATATTTGTTGAAAAATAATTTTCCTTCCGTGGAATTTCTGATAGTGAATATGTGTCGTACAGTAAAAACAATTGTTATCTAATTATTTTTAAGTCAATTAAATGAACACCGGGTCTTAAGGTTTTTCATGATTTTAGAGGAAGGGTTCAAAGGTTTGATATCGTAATTAGGAAGGAAATATTTTTTTTCTTAAATTACTATTCTTCATAAATACAACGATAGAGCTCTTGGCGAATGCGAGCGAAACCGGTCAGCTGACTTTTTAAAACTCTCGTTTATCGCTTATAATCATGAACAATAATAAAATGGCAAGTCTTACCTTCCTAATTGCGATAATAAAACGAACACCACTTTTTACAATATATTTATTTAAAATTGTATTGTTTTGGCTGACTGGACGACATAATTTGATTTAGGAACAATTCATTTTAAAATGATTAAAATAAAAAAAAACATTATAGCGACATCAGACTCTTCACCATCAACATATCTGCTGATCGAATTATCTTAAATATTGAGAAAGGTGATGATGTACGTACGTACATGAAATGCATTTGTATAATAATATATAGAAGTCTTGGCCTTCGGGCCAAGATCAAGGTGTAGTGTCTGTTCCGGCAGATGCTACAGGCTATGACTAGCAAAGACCAGCTATGACTAGCAAGGACCAGATGTGGGGGCAACCCCACATGCCTGACCTTTAACCAGCTCCCATTTCCCACCTCTCGGGAGCTGGTCCCCTTTTCCCCTTCCCCCTCCCTTCACTCCTCACATTAAAAATCGGCCTTGTGCCTAATTTGCTCGGTGGGGGAGCAAATAAATACCATCTGTTCCGGCAGATACTGCAAGCAAAGACCATATGTGGGGGAAATCCCACATATAAGACCTTGGTCAATGTAGGGGCAACCCTTCATACCAATTGTCATTATCCAGCTCCCCTACTCTCCGGGGAGTTGGTCCCCATTTCCCCTTCACTCCTCACTTTAAAAATCGGCCTTGTGCCTAATTTGCTCAGTGGGGGAGCAAATAAATACCTCAAAGTGTAGTATCTGTTCCGCAGATACTGTAAGCAAAGACCATATGTGGAGGCAACCCCACATATAAGTTATTGGTCAATGTAGGGGAAACCTTTCATACCAATTGTCACTATCCAGCTCCCCTACTCCTCGGGGAGCTGGTCCTCATTTCCCCTTCACGCTTCACATTAAAAAACGGCCTTGTGCCTAATTTGCTCAGTGGGGAAGCAAATAAATACAATTTAGAAGTATAGTAAATCTATACAGACACATATGTAGATGCAGCATATATTTCTGTTGTATTAGAAATATAACTAAAATAATAATTGACTTAGTTAAAACTAAACATTTTCAGAGACATTTCTTTCCAAAAACTTTCAATCTATGAACCACGTCGCCATAAGATTGCTTTCCCGAATGTTACAGCTGGAATCGATCCAGTGAAGGGGATTTATACATCAATCGCGATAAAAGCTGCCATATTGCAATCAATGAGTTCTCCTTTCAACTTGGCTCGTACTTTCGATGCTGAACCAGCTCTGCCTAAGAATGTGAACGACACAAAAGATATTGACGTTCTGGTCGTCGTTCCTAATGATATCTAAAGTATTGCATTCAGGCTACGTGCACAGCAAGAACCTCCTTATCTCTCATTTGACGCTCATACTGGAAACTACCTCCTAAAATATTTCTTCCAATGTATACGCCTCCCTTATCAAATTGCTATTATTGTATGGTCTCTGGGTTTTTGCTCCATATCTGATATGTGATATTCAGAACATGGAAAGTGTCCAACGACTGTTTACTCAAATATACAGGGACTACGAGATCTGCCTTATAAAAGCCGACTCGAGAATCTAAACCTTTTCTCTTTTAAGCGCCGAAGTTTACGTCGTGATTTTATCTTGGCTCACATACTGCCCAGTGACCATTATGATTTATCGGAAGGTCTATTAGTCACTGCTGCAGTAGAAAAAAGTTTAGCGCAGGTATTACCAGATACTGTTTCATCGTTGATTTTTTTTATTTAAACACGAGGGTACTAATTCCCCAATGTTTATACTTGGGGATTAGAATGAAATTGCAGGAAATGTAGTGAATTCAAGCCGTAATTGAACAACTACTGAATAACTGAATTCTTCGGACTACTGTTCTCATTTCTAGTGTTATTTTCATAACGTTTCGGTCGATGTAATCTCTGATCTTCTTCAGGTGTGTTTTGTTGAACTCTGGAATCTTTCTATTGAACTAATCTGCACGGAATTTAGAATGGAACCCTTTATTTAATCCACAAGGGTATCATGTTCTCGTTCCGTCAGCCCTGCTCGGGTAGAAGTCATAAGTAATTTGCAATTGTATTTTGAGTGTCGCCTGCATTGAGGATTGAACCGTCAAGCTCCAGAAGAATGTATGTAACCTTACAACTGAAAAATCCAAATAAAAATATTTGCTTACCTTGAGATAATACTTTTAATCATGTCACCCTGTATTTTATTGGTGTTTTCATATAACAGACAAAATATAATTGGAACTATTTAAATTTATCATTAAAAATTAATTACAAATTTCATACTTCATTCATTCAAAATTCTTTTATATTGCATAGCAAAGACCTCACTTATTTGATTCTTAAAAATGTCTTGCTTTTTTTTGTGTGTATTTTCCGGTTGTCCAAGTTACAAGTCACCAACCACAAACACTCTGAACAGCAAGAACAGCTGGAGATGACGTTCGCTTGTCAAAATAAGTCGATGAATATTAATAGGATTTTTACTATTATTCATTGTCTCGTAAGTTCAGTTTAGTTCATTACTTTACTTCTACAAAAGAATCCTAAATCGATTTACTTACGTTGAAGTCTTATTTTACTCATATAAATATATATTTATGAATATTTTTTATCTCATATAAAAAAGGTGTTTATTGTTATAAACCATTTATTTTATATGAGATAATTTTTTTTATTTTGTATAAGATAAAAAAACTACTTGATAGCGTCATGTTAATATCTCTATCCATATAAAGTTAGGTATGTTTATATAGTTGTACGCATAGGGTTCGTACGGCACAATCACGTTGACACATCACCGAAGTTAAGCAACGTTGAGCCTGGCCAGTACCAGATGGGTGATCATTTGGGAAGACTAGGCGCTGTATGTACCTTTTTGGAAGGTTGGGCGTTGGGCTAGCACCCTCACCCAGAATAAAGACCTCCTCGCTACAAAAGCATCTACAAAGTTGCAGATGGCCTATGCCCCTCCAGGGGCTCAAGGCTATGGATGGATGGACATATAGTGTTTACTCCTAAAATAATTAACTGATCTTTTTCAAGACAGTTGCTAGGCATTAGGATGGGGAAAGTGGGCTATATTTAGTTTATGTTCATTTTATGCAAAATTCTGATACCATTGTGAAATATCAAGCATGAACAGCAATTAGTGAATACGCTGGAAATTTCATCATTTTAGTATCTGAAAGGGTTTTCGTAGTATAATATTAGAAAATTATTCCAATTAGCAGAATCAAATATTGCAGATTTTCATTGATTTATTGCCATTAGAAAGTAATTAAATCGTCATGTGTCTCACTCTTTACATAACACTCATTAACTCTTATCCTGAAGTGGCCTCCGAGCCTTGATAAGCACCCTAATAATAATAATAATAATAATAATAATAATAATAATAATAATAATAATAATAATAACAGCAGTCATAATAATCATGATAATAATAATGATAATAATAATCTGAATAATAATGATAATAACAACAACAATAATAATAATAACAACAACAGCAATAATAATAATAATAATAACAATAATAATAACAACAATAATAATAATAACAATAATAATAATAATAACAATAATAATAATAACAACAATAATAATAACAATAACAATAATAATAATAATGACAACAACAGCAATAATAATAATAACAATAATAATAATAACAATAATAATAACAATAATAATAACAATAATTATAATAATAACAAACATAATAATAACAATAATAATAAAAACAATAGTAATAATGATAATAATGATAACAATAACAACAACAATAATAATAATGATAATAATAATAACAATAACAATAACAATAATAACAATAACAATAACAATAACAATAATAATAATAACAATAATAATAAAAACAATAGTAATTATGATAACTAGCTGGACCCGTGAAAATTTCACGTTTTCTTTTCTTTTTTTTTTCACATACACATTATCTCATCACATATCCGTACCTTGAAACATTTACATTAACTCTTTACTGCCCGGGCCGACGAATTCACCCTGTGTACTATTTCTTTTTAAATAGTAAATGAAGAGTACGGTAGGTAAAATGTATGTAAATATGTATATACCAAAATCACGATATTAGTGCTCCAAATATTCTCAATAAATACATCCTCAATTATGTTTTCTAAATATGGTTATTTAAAAATATTTTCAAAAGTTTTATTTAATTTTTAGCTTATTTATCATATACTTATTATATAATCGAGACTTAGAGTTTTTAAAACATGTTATTGTTAATTTCGCACAGTAATGGGTTAAACCTGTGCATTTTGTTAAAAAATATTTGAACCTAACGTTGAACCTAACCAAAACTATCCCAGAATATGTTCTTGATGTTTAGATGCATATGCTTGGTTACTTAAAATACATTTCAAATGTCAACGTTAATAAATTAATAACTGTCATTACATCTGTTTTTTCACCCATGTACGTCCACTATTCGGATTGCCTCAGGGAACCCAAACACATGGACAATTTTAGATGACTTCTGTGTATACGATATTTCGTGTAAATGTGATTCCTCTTCTGTGGCCATGCGTGGAATCATTAAGATGTTGGACTTTAACTCTCACAGTCTTCATTGCTCTTGCTCTTGAGAACGCTACATAAAGCTGGCCATGAGTAAAGCATGGCTTTGGTAAATATATGCCAACTCTATCAAAAGTCTGACCTTGAGCTTTATTTATTGTCATTGAGTATGAGAGGCGAACTGGGAACTGAGTGCGATGAAGAACAAAAGGAATATTGGCATCGCTAGGTTTCAGTTTTATCCTTGGGATAAGTACTCTCTTATGAGCGTGTGAACCGCTGATTATTGATGCCTTGATGCTGTGCTCGTGAAGCTGAATGACCTCTAGTCGAGTGCCGTTACACAGTCCCTGAGTTATGGAGAGGTTTCTCAGTAGCATAATTATTGCTCCAATTTTTAAATTCAACATATGAGGAGGCATGCCAGATGGAGTGAGAGAGTTAATGAATTCCATTGGATAATTTTATGCTTCCTCGTCATTATCGCAACTTACAGAATCAGTGCTGAGGTACGTTTTATTTTCCGTTGGCAACATTCTCAAAATTTCCTCATTGACCGCTAAGCATTCAGAATTCTTTGGAGATAGGATTACTCTTGCTTTCATCTCTTCAGCCGTACAGTTGACAAACACCTCCGATATCAAAGAGCCATTACATGTGCACATTTCAGGAATGTCAATAACATCTGGAGCCACTTCATCAAGAGAACTCTGGAGTGATCCATTGCCCATTTGCAGAAGCCATCTTGAAAACTCCTGTTCATCGGAATTTGCTCTCATGTTCTGTGTGAGGCTCATGTGATGAAAGCTGTGCCATAAGTATGAGCGTTTGAGGCACACATCTAGCACAGCAGCAGGAGGAGCTCTCGGGACAACCGGAAGTACTTGTCTGAAGTCGCCTCCAAGTAAGATTACTTTACCACCAAATGCAGTGTGGGTGTTCATTATATCTTTCAAGCATTTATCAATGGCTTTCAGCGCATAGCATGGGATCATAGAAGCTTCATCAATAATGAAGACTAACTTGCATCAGAAAGTGTCCTTGCTCAGAGTTCGGTGGCACATGGCAGACACTTGTTTCACTTAGGGGAACCGGAAGCTTGAATATACTGTGCAAAGTTTTGCCGCATTTCAGCAGTGTTGCAGCAATACCAGTCCAAGCAGAAGTGTTTGTCTTAATGTTGTTAGCGTTAAGGTATTCATATAACTTGTTGAAACGATAGGTTTTTCCTGAACCACCGGGTGCATCCACATAAAACAATCTATTTTCTGTTTGCTCACCTTGATAATAATGATAACACTAACAACAACAATAATAATAATGATAATAATAATGATAATAATAATAACAATAACAATAACAATAATAACAATAATAATAACAATAATAATAATAACAATAATAATAACAATAATAATAGCAATAATAATAATAACAATAATAATAATAACAACAATAATAATAATAATAACAACAACAACAACAACAGCAATAATAATAATAATAATAATAATGATAATAATAATAATAATAATAAATTCAATTTATTTTCCATGCAGAAAATATTTTTGTGCTTGCCCCTTTCTATGTATTTATTTTGTGACATTTTCCCCATCATTAATGGATCCTAGGTTATCTTATAAGCAACTTATCTTATTCATATCACATGTAAAATAAAAATTAGGCTTCTTTTTTATTATGTCTTTTTTACGTGATTGTTAATTTTCGTGGTGAATTTTACAAAAATGTCGATCTACCTTTGGTTTGGTCCTGTATGGTGTACCATAATGATAGGCACAAAACAGACAACTCATGTAACAACAAATAGCCAACAACAATTAATATGGGGTGGGTGAACGATATTTATGCGAATGATAGTACCATCTATAGCAACACTTCAAAGGCCGCCAACAACGAAGATCTTTCTGATTCTCTCACCTCCGATCTTGACCGGTTGATACGAATGAGTTAAAAACGGATTGTTATCTTTAATGCACCCAAACTTCTTACCTTCGCAAAATATGGGCGAATTCTAAAAACGGAAGTGCAGAATTATCTCACAACGCTAAAAGATTCAATCTCATTTGAGAATGAAAGCGAATACACGCGCATCGGCACGTGACTGTGAATAAAATAGCCGTTGATAATTCGTGTTCCCAGACAAAAAAGTAATAAGGAAGAAAATGTCTCGTGTAAAATCGCCTCAAAATTGTTTAATTAAATATTATTAACAATAAACCAGCTAGATATATGACGCCATAAGAATGTACTTCCGCTCATCGTAGATTAAGAAGACAGATCTAGTATGTTTAGCTTTCGAAGTTATTCATTCTTCCACCCGGAGAAGAATGTAGCAGATCATACCAATATAATACCCCTATGTTAATATTTTAGTTTTCGTCTTAACCTTGACATTATCACAACAATCACAGTCAAATTGCAAACGCAATACTAACCACCTCCCGGACAAAACTATTCAACGACTGGATACAATAAGCCTAAAGTCATTAAGAATGATCAAAATACATCAATCTTTATCGAGAACAAATACCCAATAAATACAACACTCGTCTAGCTAAAACCACTGTCAGTAATTTCCCTCACTCTTTATCTGTGCTTAAATCAAAACGTAGATTCCATGAACATAGCTTTTTTTGAGAAGTGCACGCCTGTGGAATTCTCTTCCGTTTGCCTGTTTCCCATCTGACTACAACTTGGACGTCTTCAAGTCCAACATAAACAAATTGCTGATTAATCGCCTCCTTAAGTAAGACACTTTATCAAATCTCCAATACGAACTATTACTACGATATTATCCCATTGATTATTGTACACAAAATAACTCTTATCCCTTACGGGCCTTGATAAGTGGTGATCCCCATTTAAAAATAAAAACAAAAAAAACAGCTTTGAGGAAATTTTTTTTTTTAGAACTACACAAAACAGCTACGATTTTAGAAGCATACATGCAGCGAAATTTTATTACGATTTTAGAAGCATCGAAATAATGCAGCGAAATAAAAACGTTTGAGAAAGGTGTCGTTATTCATTTATTTTTTCTCATTAATATTCGAACGACATATTTTTGTAGAAAAAAAGGCGAAAACAATTGTATAGCGATTTCTTTTCATTACGCATTATTGGAAGTGTGTAAATTGCCTCTAAAGAATCTACATGAACTATTTAGACTATTAGACCGCTTCGTGTATATTGGTTAGCCAAAAACATTCATTCGTTTTCTGAATGCCATCTTTCCAGTCTACTAAAATCGTGTATCCTATTCTTCAAATTTTGTATTTGTTTAGCGATGATGAGTGTCTAATAAGCGTCCGGGTAGAAGAGTTATTATAGTTTTTCTTGTAATCTAGACCTTGAAATGCAAGATAAAGCAGATACCGCATTTATACATCGGATACCGATATCTGATTACTCTTTTATTAGAGGGAGAGGGGCGCCCGACTTTGGTCGGGTGTAAAATACGTTTAAATATGATATTTTAATTTGTCCAGATTTCGTATATATTACCATAGTTGTGATTTCAAAAAAAGAAAAATGTATTTGGGTGCCATCGGCTAGAATTGAAACCAAAGCATTTAAAGCTGATGACGTTACCACTGTAATAACGTGACGCACATGTGTTACAGAGAGAGAGAGAGAGAGAGAGAGAGAGAGAGAGAGAGAGAGAGAGAGAGAGGTGAGTAAACGTGGAGTGTAGACACGTTTACCAGAACCGAGGGTCAGCTGACCAGATTACGTATGAGTGACGTGGTCAGGTTGGCTAGATCTGGGAGATTTGATTTGGACACAGAAGACAACGGACGGCTTCCCGTTGTCTCCTCCTCTCCCCGGGGGAGGGGGGGCGAACGCTGACGTGTGTAGAAGAAGAACCCACACAGGCCGATTTCACTTCCACCTCCTGCAGGACCTCTGGGGAAAGTGAAATAAAAAACTATAAAACTAATTCCTTGTCTTGGAGTGATTGAATCTTCATCCAAAAACAGGTATCAAGTCTCCCTCCAGGATGAGAAATTTCCAGATGGTCCAACATCGAAGAAGCAGAGGTAGGTTCTGAAAATACATGTCACACACACGATTCCCTTTATGATAATCAAACACACAACCCTTTATATTAGAGACAATCATACGCACACAGAATCCTTTTATGGTATACACCAAACGTAAATGGTGCCCCTCAAAGATAACTCTATGTAACACATGAACTAATTCAAAATTAAAAATAAAATAAATTAAGATGAATCTACAAAATCTATAACGTTTTTTTCAATTTTTACCCCTTTTAGATTCTTTAAAAACTATTTTAGCTAGCTGAAGACACATAAAAGAACGAGCCGTAAAAAAATTCAATCATTTGTAGCCCCTAGTGCCGCTCTGCGATTTTTAGTTTCGGATGAGATAGAGTTTGAAAATGTGGTGACAGACATATAGCCTTTTATATATCAGATTATAAAAAGAAAACCTACACTATAGAAATCTGCATAAAAATGTTATGTGTATAAGTAGAATGCTTTAACAGAACGGGTGTGCCAGAAATTCTTGCACGATTCAAAAAATGAAAAATTCCAGTGAGATATGCTCCTCATTCTGCCCGACCAAAGATGGCCGACAGTGACCAAGTGAAATCTGTAATTAAACAAGATTACCGTTTGACAGCCAGACACATCGAAGGCATGTGAACATTTCTAAATCGAGCGTGGGAAATACTGTCATAAACTTGACTATGTTTTTAAATTTGATTTTTGGCGTCTCTTTCCCAAAATACAAACGAACGTTTTAGTAAGACCAATACAGTATGTCGCGTTATGTCGTGTTCTTTTACTGGTTCGATTATGGGAAAGGTTTTGCATGAAAAATGAATAATGTTTTTTATCACTACTTACAATTTAGTGTAGTAGGATTGGGACATTCTCTTGATATATTTCCGATGGAGTAAACTCCCTATCCCTAGCTTACACTTTTATGTCGTAGTATATAATTAAGCGTCACTAATATCTGAACACGATTCTATTTTGTTGGCCGAAGTTATAACCAACCAACTCGGGGATCTCAGCAGCAGGCCTGGAAGGTGGACACGATTTTCTTCGCTAGAAATTGGACACCTTCTGGGATTTTCATCATCATCACATTGTGACGAGCGGCTTCGCGGAGTATTTAAATGTTCCCCTAAACTGAAAAACAAACTTTGACCCTAGCGTGCACTTTGGACAAAAAAGGCTGGTCAACTGGGCGCAGTTAAATTAGATTTGTGCCACAGAATAAAGATATGTCCATTTTATCTAAGAGTCTGTTATGAACAAAGGTTTATCTATAGAATATACTGTTAAAAATTGTGGTGCCCGTAAAGTTATCTTATACGCAAAATTAAACAAGTAATTGGTTGGCAAAAGAAATAAGCAGAGTATTCAAAAAACGCAGTGGATATTACGACGTTAAATAACCGAATTCGAATCTTATGCACATCAAAATGAAACTTTAAATACTGGATACACGTTTTATAAATTTAAAGAAAAAATCATATTACGTAATGACGTAAAACCTTACATAAAAAGCGGACTCTCTTATTTGTAATATGTTGATGTTGGCATCCTGCGGGTGTTCATCGTAAATGGAGATACCCTGATATCATTGTAGCTGTTTAGTTAAAACTGAAAAAGTATTTATCTAAGCTAGCAGGAATGCCCGATGTAGCCCGGTTTTAAAATACGCTTATGCAGATTTAGTATATATTATTATAAAGTAAATTTGCTATCGATTTTTATCTATATAATTATAAAACTCAAATGACATTGTAACGAGCGTTGTAACCCCACACCCGGTTTAAGACTTCCGGTTGCGCATGCGTACATGCTAATATAACATACTGACCCAACGGGTCACGGGTAGTCTAGTATATTATAAAGTTGTGATTGCAAAAATAAAAAATATATATCCATATGACTTGGGTGCATCAGCTTGAGTCGAAACCGAAACCGAAACTTATGATATATATATATATATATATATATATATATATATATATATATATATATATATATATATAATTTGAGGTTGCTATTTTTCAAAGGTAGGGTAACAAAAGTGCTCAATACGGAAGTAGAGCAAGTTAAATTTTCAATTTGTCTTTATATTTTCAATTTGCGAAACATGCTCATGGCTCTGTAGCAACAAATTACTGCTTATGTAAAGACAAATTGAAAATACACACACACAGACGCACACACACACACACACACACACACACACACACACACACACACACACACACATATATATATATATATATATATATATATATATATATATATATATATAACAATTGAGTTCTTTCAGCTATAACCGAAACACAAACTTTTAAAGAATTATTGGTGAAATGATTTATTACACGAAATGAAAGGTCATAACAATTAAACAACTGTCACTCGGAAGAAAAAAGATATAAGCGTGTCACACAAAGGAACACACACGCCATCGTATTAATATATGCATAATGACATAAAAACTTTACATAACTATTTTAAAACTAAATAACCCTTGTTTTGCTAATCCACATAAAGGCGAAATAAAAGATATTCGACATTAGTTCAAAGCGAATTATTTTTGCTTAAAGATATAATTTCCAATGCTTTTTACCAATACACAATAATGCGTACACATATTCATCGTAATGATTTACTCTCTCACTTAAATAGTACGTGCGTATATTTTTCATGGATTTTCACAAAGATATTTCTTTATACGATCTGTCAAACGGTAGAAGCTATGTAAAGATGGAATAGGTATCGCTTAACATTTATTGTTTTGGGCTAAAACTAAGTTATTAAGTTAGATCCATGTCCAAGGAACCTATATCTAAAATTTCAAGTGTGTAGACCCAAAATTGCCGGACGAGTTTGGTAGAGTTCTCAAATCGTTGAACTTTGACCCCTTAACAGCCAAATTTCTGGCCGAAAACCGATCACATAGATTTTTCCAAATCTCAGTACCCTGTGTATCAAATGTCGAGTCTGTAGACTGAAAATTAACAGAGTTATTGCGAAGGAAAATGTACACAGACACAAAGACAAACAGATACACAAACACACAGACACTTTCACTTTTATAGATATATAGATAACTAATAAACCGGTTACTTATTTTATTTTAAATTAAGTAGAAAAAAGATTGGCATTTTGGTGAAATAATGTGTACAAAGAAAATAATACAGCAACATTATAATTATAATCTATAATAATATCAACACTTGGGGCCCACACGTTGTATGCAGACCGTTGCGAGG
Source organism: Euprymna scolopes (assembly GCF_053919585.1). Classification (NCBI taxonomy): domain Eukaryota; kingdom Metazoa; phylum Mollusca; class Cephalopoda; order Sepiida; family Sepiolidae; genus Euprymna; species Euprymna scolopes. The sequence goes on from NC_136498.1 coordinate 100,012,325, forward strand.
AAAAAAAGACAAGGAAAAATTATGCTTTCTCTATTTTCAGTGAAACAACAGACATTTATATACAGGTACTTTCCAGAACAATGCCTTGTCGCTTGTTACTCCGATGTGCTTAACAAGACTGTCGTGTCGAACACATGAGATTCTGTCTTTGTCCGGTCATGTTTGGGACGCGTCTCTTCTTGCCGCGCTCAGGCCACGCTTGTTACACGCCATTTTTTTTCTCTCTCTCTGTCTTTTTATAATCTTTTTCTTTCCTTCTCCCTCACTGTGACGTCACCTCGCACACGGTTCACTCATTTGTATACAGATACTGCCGCCATACGAGCGTCATCGTTTTGTTACAGAGATGACGGTTTACATTTTGTGAATGACGTCACCAGTTAATAAATATGTGAAGTTAGAGGGCGAAAATTTAGCTCAGTGACAAAGCAGAAAAATTTTTGAGAAAAAGGCAGACTCAAATTTTGTGTTTCAAATTAGTTTCATAAATGTAATAATTTTTATTCTGGCATTGTCATATCATATTAATAGCTATTATTTGATAAATATATTTAATTTGTAACCGGCATGATCATAATGAGTTATAGATAAAAACGCGGCAAAACACCGAATCCAATGATACTCAATATGCCTAAATTATATAATCTGTTTATATATTGTAACGTTGTCCCGTTGTTTACAGGCAATAATAATACATTTCAGTGGCAAATAATTGCAGAGTTTATGGGTACAATTTTAACCAGATAGTTTACTGGAGTGTGTGTCTTGGCGTGTCCGTATCGTATGAACATTTCTGGAATCGTTGTTACGTCCTGGGTACGGCAACCAGCCCCCATGTGCTAAACGATATACCCCCCATTTAACAAGGGTTGATATGTCGTCAACTACGTATGCTTGAAGTATTTTCTCTTCGAGTTTTTTGTGTTATTACTAGTAGAGACTGTTCTGCTGGAATAGTACGTTGTATAAAATACGTTTACAATGCAAGTTTTTATTTTATATAAAAATCTTTATTATTTTTACATTTGAAAAAGCCTCGATTGCATAAACAACATGGCCCGCTGATGTGCGCTGACATCCCGACACGATGTGTGACATTGGTTTGAATTTACTTGTCTACCCTTGAGGACAGGGAAATACGGGAAGGGAGCTTTTAAATGTGAGGAGCTCAACAGCTTTCCGGTCCTGGATATGACCTTAAACTATATCCAATGGCGAAGCCCCCGCTTGCGGGCTTTGGGAAGTGTGGAGCAACTCTTTAATTGCCATTGCTCCCAGGACCGCTCTGACCCGGTGTAGTAGTACCTGTTAGGGTCACAACTATGGGTTGAATAGAAACCGAATTGAAAAAAAAAACAAATATATTCTATTACTAAAAAATTTTCTTCAAAATCACTGGATTTGGCGTTAAATAACCTAAAAAGGATTGATATGCCATAAAGCAACCAATCAATCTACCCTCAATAGCCCTCCAAAAAGGGCTCTTATTATTGTGCTACACGATTAATTTTCATGTGTAGAGAATTGCTACTTCTAAATAGATTTTAAATAGTGTCGAATTTTTGACATCTAAGCGCAAATGTTGTTGAACGTTTTGTCAATATTTATTACTGTTTTTATTACGGTGTTGTTTAAAGAGGTGTTCCTTCTGAAGTTTGGCTCGTCCCTGTCATTTAATTATTGCTACATACCTTTTTCAGACACAATTCTCAACATATCAGTGAACCAACTATCACCATACTATAAACTGCATATTTTTCTACGATTTGAACTATCATCATGCGTGTTCATCCCTTGCAAAAAATCACTGTAAGCTGTACAAACATTGATTCTTGTTCAATTTTCAAACTGACTTCGAAAGTCACAAATCATAAAGAGTGCTGTGCAAGAAAATGAGCAATAAAATATTTGATTTTCCAACCAAATAATAATTGTTTGCGCGTACAAATCGATAAAAATGTAAAACTCATTAAAATGCTTTAATTAAGATTATTCAACCGAAAATTAAATGATTTCTTTTTTTTTTCCATGGAAGTCACCACTTATCAAGCCCCAGAAACCACTCGGGGATAAGGGTTATTGCGTGTACAGTAATCAATGGGATAGTGTTGTATTATTCGTTAGTATTAGAGAATTGATAAAGTGTCATTACTTAAGGGGGCGGTTCATCAGGAATTTGTTTATGTTGGACTTGAAGACATCCAAATTGAAGTCAGGTGGGAAACTCATTGTGTGTTTGTGTTTTATGCACACGCATTTGCACGCAGAATTTTTCCTACCCTCTATATGGGCCTAAAACTAAACGAAAATTCCATAAAAAAAGTTTCTTTCCCAAAACTGCCAGTCTGCGGAACTCTATACCGCCGGGCTGTTTTCCAGCTGACTACAACATAGTCCTTTTCAATGTAAACAAATGCTTCCTCTGAAATTACTAAATTATACCCAATTTTCTACCATAGCTTATCATTACAGTGTTGCCTAACCGACGTTAAATTTATCGTCTAGTGACATGCGGACCTTCGTATGCGGTGATTTTCGTGTAAAATCAACATGGCTTAACATGGCAGCCATGATGAATCTGTAACTTAGTTCGTTGACTTTCTTAAAAGCGGTCGAAATCAGATAGATTGCTTCTAGCAGTTATTTTGTTTTTCAATCAATACACCTGCTGATGCTTTCTTCGTTAGACCAAAAATACAAAACCACATATAATTATTGTATCTTTCGTTTAAAAAAAAACAAAAAAACTTTTGTTTGTTAGTGATTTACACGTGATAACAAAATTTAGTTCTCAGTTCATTGTTGCTGTAGTAGTCAGACTCGTACACCATCAATTATCACATCACTAACGGCTCTCTTTATCTGTGCATACATGTGTGTGTGTATTTGAATTGACGTGACTTTCTGTCTACACAAATCTTTTATCTGTCGACTATTTATACGTTTTTGGTGTTCTCTGTCTCAATGTGTATATCTCTCTGCCGCGTACCTTGTATAAATTCATCGCGTGTTTTTCCTTGTTTCCGTCCAAGTATATTTTCTAGTCGGGATTTTGTAGATGCACCCTAGAATTCATTTGTTTATCAAATCTTGATAAACCATTCTGTGTATTGGTTTATAATTAGCGTCAACATTTTTACGCTATTGATGCTTCCAGAATCAAAACGCGATATATATAGAAAACAAGTTATGTATATCGCTGTATTCTCAAACTCTCTTTTATACGGAGCACGGGTCGGACACAAAATACATTTGACAACCCGGCCTATGTTTATGAAGATGATACTCCATGCCACCTCTTAGGAAACAAAAACAAATAAAAAGAAATTCGCACTCGAAGCTGAAAGTATTTTTGTCTAAAAACGAAACAAAGGAAAGTCAAAGGAAAAAGTACCTAAATATAAAATAGATGGACAGACTATAGAAGTATTATTATTGATAATAAACGAACGAGCTTAAAAAATAGGTTTTCCACGGTTAATAAACACAGAAAAAATTTACCAGAGGGGTACCAGGTACAAAATTAAAATTCAAAGGAAAACTGAAATGTAAAATTTTGTTCGCAAGAAAAATTCATAAATCGAATGTGTGTGTACTTTCTTGTTTAGAAAAAAAATTTATGCTAGACTGGATTGTACTGTTTAACTAATGGGAAGAAAAAATAATTTCTGCTTTGAAAAGCGAATGCTTTCGTTTTTTTTCCAGAAGAACTCTGTCTATGCACAAAAGTGGAAGTTTACTTCGACGTAAAACAAAATTTTAAAATCATTTTTAAACCCCAAAGAAAAGTACCATTCTAAAAACTAGATGCAATAAATGAAATAAATGCGGAATTAGAAAGGTTGAAAAAAAAATGAAGTAATTTCAAAAGTCGAATACACGGATTGAGCGTCGCAAAAGAACAAACAAACAAAAAACAAAAACAAAACAAAAACAACAAAAGAAAAACAAACGAAAAATCAGAATATGCGCTGATTTGTCAACTGGATTGAATAACCTTTTGAAAGACAACACATATTTCTTGCCATCTCTAGGATATATATTCATTAAAGTAAATGGTGTGAAGTCTTTTCAAATTTAGATTTGTCTGAAGCTTACCTTCAGGTTAAAGTCAGTAAAGAATGTTCGAAGTCCATAAAAGAAAGAATGTCCACAGTCCCGAACGGATAAAGGAATTTTTAAAACCTTATCGTCTTAAATTTGGATTGAAAGTAATTCCAAACGCAAAAATAAAAAAATAGAACACAATATTGGTTGGTATGGAATACACAATCGCATATTTGAATGATATTTTGATTACAAGCGAAAATAAGGCGCAACACAAAGTCCATATTAGAGAAGTACTTAAGAGAATTGAAGAATACGATTTCTGACAAACGTGGGTTCTTCCCAAAGACAAAAAAATATTTACGACAAATCATTGAAAGTAAAGCAAGACAACCAGACCCAGAAAAGGCCAAAGCTATTAAGCTACATGTGAAAGTGTTGCTAAAGTCTATGCTTTCCTGGAATTATAATAGCATATATATTCCAGAAGTATACGACAGTAGAGCTCTGTTTAACAAGTTATTAAAAAAGGGCCGAAAATGAATATGGCCCGAGGAACAGACGCTTAAAAACATAAAAAGTTGTTTGATAGCAGACATATCGTTAGCAAATTCTGATCCGAAGAGGACAATCGCTGTAGCAGTAGATGCTAGTAATGAAGGATTGAGTGCTATACTGTTTCACAGACTCGATGCTGGCTCTACAAAGCTAATAGTACATGCTCCGGGAACGTTACTTCCCACAGAACGAAATTACAGTCAAATCGAAGAAGTGAGTTCAGGCATAATTTATGCAGTGAAAAAAAAAATTAGTATTTTTATACATAAGAGAATTTATTCTGTAAACAAACAACAAACTAATGATAACAATTTTTTATTCGAAATTTACAGGGCAAAAGATTGAGGCATAATTTATTGAATTATAATTTTAAAATAGAATATGTACTTTTCAAGAAGATAGGACACGCCGATGGGTTATCAAGATTGATACCTAAATATGCGGATCCACTTGAAGAAACAATTATAAAAGACGAAAGTGAATTGTCGGGTCTATTATACAATACTATTAGAGAATTCCTGGTTACGCTAGAAGATGTAAAAAAAGCAGATAGTTTCATTAGAAGCATGACAAGGGGTGTTGTGGTGAAATAGAATAATAAAAAAGGAGTGGGTCACCCTTTTCAATATACAAGCAGATAAAGTAGTAATGCCGGCTACTCCACAAAATAGAATACTGAAAGAATTTCACACGAGCCACTCAGGGATTTAACGAATAGAATCGTTAATGAGGATGAACCAAGATAATATAATGAAACAGTGCAGAGGATGTCAACCGCCAGTAAAGAATCCACTGGTAAATATACAACCATGACAAAAGACGGATGTCTCCTGGATGCGATTACATATCGACCGTTAATGGATCGTATTGTTTGGTTGTTATGGACCGTTTCACAAAGTGGCCACAAATTTGTAATTGCAAACATCCGACGGCATCAGATGCAATAAATGCACTTAAACGAATTTTTAGTCATTTTGGAAACCCCAAAAAGGTTAGCCATCAGCAATAGAAATCAGGTTACGGTAAACTAATAATTTAAGGAGTACTGCAAGTCTTTGTGCATTTTGCACGTGACAATGCCAATTTATCATCCAAAATCGAACAGAATAACAGAAATATCTGGGAAGAAAAATCAGGGCGTCGACATAAATGAAGGAACTATTCAGACATTTTTAATAGTTTACAAAATCACTCCAAATTCAAATATAACGTCACGTTACCATCATCAGATTTTTTTTTGACAAAGGAGTCACCACTTATCAAGACCTGAGGCTACTCGAGGAATAGGGTTAATAAGCATACAGTGTTCAATGGGACAATGTCGTAGTAATTGTTAGTGGAAATTTGGTAAATTGGATTACTTAAGGAGAACGGCTCATCAAGAACTTGTTTACATTGGACTTGAAGACGACTATATTATAGTCAGCCGGAAAGCAGACAAATGGAGAGTTCCACGGGTGTGCAGTTCTTAGAAAGAAACTTTGTTCATGGAATCTACGTTTATTTTTAGGCACAGATAAAGAATGGGGGAAATTATTGATAGAATTAATGTTCACAAGAAAAATACGCATCAATGCCAGTGTAGAAATTATCAATTAAAGAAAAAAACCCCCAGATAACTAGAGTCTACAGTGCAGGAGACTAAGTATTAAAAACAAAAAAAAACTTCGGGCTGGAAATATATTTTGTGAAAAACGAACCAATTAATATTTATTATTTTCTTATTACTACAAACTCTGAAATAATAAATAAATAAAACGACAATTAAAAGAATCATTTTGGCATCGGAAACGAAGCACAATTTTTTCCGTTTCGATACCGATTCCGATATTCACAAAAGTTTCGATTTTTCTGATTCTGATTCGGATTAATCGTCTCAACACTAATATATATATATATATATATATATATATATATATATATATATATATATACTAGACCACCCGTGACCCGTTGGGTCAGTACGTTATATTAGCTATGGAATTCATGTATGAGCGTGACACTTGTGGCATAAAGAAAATAGTTTTTTTTTACATAACAGAAGCATTTCTATGAAAGTATATTAAAATGAAAAAAGAATATAGATAGATTTCTATGAGTCGTTCTGTTTATTATAATTGTTATTTTTTTTTTAAATTACAGTTACTGAATTATAAGTGGTTGGTCATACTTATAGGTAAATATGCACTGAACAGGTATCATAATCCTTATTATAGTTAAATTCAAATTTTGATATATCATCTTTTAAATGAAATTGTTAGTTGAAAGTACAGAATAATAAAAAAAACACTCTCCACATATTAATAATGGCTTTTTAAATAGAAAATGAAAATAAAATGTAACTTTTTCATTTAATTTAAGCAAACATTCAGTACCCATTGTGTAAAGGAAAACACTATATAATGTAATAGAAATGTGTGCATTTACCGATTCAGCTTTCCGTTTGGAAATGTAAGCAGACGACTTTAAAAAACATGGGAAGAAGAAAAAGAAATTTTTTTGTAATAACGCCCTCTAGTAAAAAGGTCTGCATTAGTTAAGGGGGATAACTCTATCCAGTTTTACATCGCTGCCTTTTTCTCTCTCTCACACATACACGTAACTATTTCTCGCGTACGTAACGAAAACAGAGGGAGTAGGAGTGTTGAAATCTATTAGAGGGAAAGTGAGAGGTGTTTTCTTTCCATAAATTGTATAGGGTAATATTTCATATTATCAATAGATTCATAGATAAATAGATTTTATAATATATATTATAATTATCTATGAATCTATGTATTATTTGTATATATAAATAACTATTTGATCAAATTAAATTAAATTGTTTGTATTAAAAGCGATATAAAAATTCCGGAATTGGAATAACGGATTGCAGACGTTGCTATTAACGCATGCGCAACCGGATGTTGAAAACCGGAAATCTGATTGCAAACATACAAGATCCATAGACTTTTAGTATTATATATATATATATATATATATATATATATATATATATATATATGTGTGTGTGTGTGTGTGTGCATATATATACATTTATATATAATCAATGTTGTGAATTGCGTGATAGAAGCGTTGATTTTATTTTACGTTTGAGATACGTTTGAAATCCAAATTACAGCGAAATATTATGAAAAATTTACAAATATTTACTTATTTTTAAATTATTATATCGCAGTTATACAGATTTTTATACATTTTTCTCCCTTGCCATGATGTTAATTTGAAGAAAAAAAAATAAGTTGGTAAAAAGTCCGCATGTTGTCTATTTGCGGTGTTATTTTGAAATGCCGGAAGAATACGTTGGCTAACGCGATATTAAAGTCAGGGTTGTGAATTCCGTGATCGAAACGTTGATTGAATTTTTAAATAAAATACGTAGGAGATACGTTTGAAGTCAAATTACAACGCAATATAAACAAATACTTATTTGCTTAAAATTAATATGTTGGCGTTATATCCCTTCCTTAGAATTTTATATATTTTTTCTATTTTTTCTTTCTCCCCATGTTGTTAAGTTAAAAGAAAAACAATAACTTAGTAAAAATCCGCCTGTTGTCTGTGGTATTATTTTGAAATGCCGAAAGAATGCGTTGGCTAACTTCATATTTATAAAATGGCAATTGTGAAATCTGACCCGAAATAAGTCGACGTATATCACTATGCCCAGAGAGAGAGAGAGAGAGAGAGAGAGGGAGAGAGAGAGAGGGAGAGAGAGAGAGATAGAGATAGATAGAGAGAGAGAGAGAGAGAGAGAGAGAGATAGATAGAGAGAGAGAGAGAGAGAGAGAGAGAGAGGGAGAGAGAGAGAGAGAGAGAGAGAGAGAGAGCGTTTATACAAATGACAGAACGATGTCTCAAAATAATTGAGATTTGACAACAGATGAAAGAAATTTTGGATCAAGAACTTAGGCTTGTACCTGATCGACTCTTTTAGACGATTTGGTCTATCCGTTTGCTGAATAGGGATGGACAATGCTACTTATTGTCCGATTTCTCACAGAAGTGCCAGACATTTTTATTGAAAATAGTTTTATTTCTTTTCTTTATCACCACAGTAACGTTACCACGTAGATGTAGGAAACTCGTATTACTTCATAAAAAGTAGATCTTTCTATTTTGCTATTTGATATGTTCACATATATGTATTTGCGCATAGAAAGAATTAATAAGTGTTAATACGCTTGTAAAGATAGAAGATAAATAATTCCCAAAAAATTAAACAGAGAAAGAATTAGCGCTATATTTAATTAGATACACATGATTATGGCTTGACAGACGACAAACTATTCTAAGGGTACTGCGCGTGTAATTGTGCACAAGAATCGAGCAACAACTTTCTATTCCTATCCTGAGTCGCCATTGCTTGATTCCAGTGGCAAGCACAAATCCATGGACTGGAACCAATGGCGAGATAACTGGGGAGCACGTTCAGCACCTGATATTTTCAAATAGTTACTGCGTTTAGTACAAACCAACCCAACGTTGCTTAGCTCCGATGATTTAACAAAAACAAGTGAGTTAACGTGATTATGATGCATATTAGATGCATTAAAACACATACACATAGGATATAAACAAATTTATGATAATTAAACACTTTGCTGCTTCTGGTAATCTAACCATTTACTGTTCCGGATAATCAAACTTTATTAATGCTAGCAATCTAATCATGAATTCCCCTTATAATCTTATATATTAGGTTGAAAATGAAGTCCTTGTGGTTTTTAACTTTTAATTTCAGAGGAACATATCTCGGCTCAAATAAAAGTTTATTTATTAAAATAAGCACCATCAGAATCAACACACTTTTTCCAATGCAAAACAAGTGTATTTATGCTAGTAACGTAAACATCTTGCGTTCTGCTGGCGAGGTAGTCACTGAAGGTGCTTTTGATATCGCTTAGAATTTTGCAGCATTTCTCACGCATAAAGTTGTCGGGATAAGTGAAAAAGTGATAGCCAGTAGGTTAGCTGTCTTGAGAGTATTGCGGAGTAGGCAGAGTCTCGTAGTCCAATTCGTTTAATTTCTGCAGTATAAGGTTGTTATGTACATGAGCAAACAGTTTCTCCCTCTAGTCGAATATTTTTACTAGTAGTATTAATACTTGTGGTCATATTCCCTATTATTTACAAATAGCTATACCAATCTTTTGTGTTATAGTTAATTATATTACTTTTGCTTGTTGTTAAGAAATGGGTTAATTATTTTGCTCTTCTTTATTCTTACTTGTTTTACTAACGAGTCATCACTCATCATGGGAGGAATACCACTCGAGGACAAGGGTTAATGGTTTGTAAATGGTGTGACAATTACGATTACAGACCATGGTTGACTCTGGGCAAAAATTTATTATTAAAGAAAACAGCTTAACAATAACTTGTTAGCATTGGACTTCAATTGCGAAGCATCTCCATGTATTCAATTTCTGCAGGGTCAGTTAAGCTACGTGCGGTGGGGCATTATTCAATTCATGAGGCACCAATTTATCAAGTGGTTTTGTCTTTCTAATCTCTCTCAAGTGGTTGAAAATCGTCGTATACGTTACGCATAATTTAGAAGCAAATTCTCGAATAGTTGTGCTTGCATTATGGCTCTTAATTCATCGTTGTCAACATTTGATGGACAACCACTACGCTCATCATATTCAAGACTCTCATCGCCGCCACGAAATTTCTTAAACCACCATTGTGCTGTACGTTCAGCAGTAGTTCCCGGGTCAAACATTAATATCGCGAGCTGTTTCAGCAGCTTTTCGGCCTAGCTTGAATTGAAATAAGAAAATTGTGCGAATTTGCCTTAACTTTCTATCTTGTATTCAATGTTCTAAAAAGAAGACATAATTGTTTTAGAACGATTAGAATTTAAACGATTACATAACGCCGTAAACGCTCTTTAAAATGATGTATAAAGTAAGAGTATAATAACAAAAACATATTTGAAAATACATCATTTGAAATAAAAATGTAAAATTTCGGAACTACTTTCTTATACAAATATAGTAACGCTTCTTACAGTTTGCTTTATCCTGATCATTATCATATATGTTGGATCCAAAGATGCTATTGTTGGTATTGATTTCCCCGATATTTTTCTAGTCTAAATTATTTCTAAGAAAATTATCGAATACTTATAGAATGACCACTACAAGGTTGCCAACATGCTAAGTGAAAGTGATCTTTGGTGGACGCGAACTGGATTCGAACACAACACCAAGCTCGCCAGTCCGTGTAATTAACCAGTTAGTTACCATCACCTCCTGGCGGAACGTTAGTATTATTTAGTATAGTTTTCTGTATTCATTGCTTTTAGCTACATAGATTTGTATTTGACTTAATGGTGAAAATATCGCTCGGGTCCTACCAGAGACTCATACAATGGTACTTGCTAAACACAAGCATCATAACATGAGGATAAACGGTAAGTAGAGTTATACTGTGGTCCATAGTCTTGTTCGTACGATTCTCGAAAATACCCAAAGACGTCATCGTCGATGAAATTTGTTTTTAGTCGGTAAAGTAGCTGCTAAGAAGTCAAAATCGAAAAAAAGTGGATTTTGGCAGGCGTAAGTCGACTGAAAGTACTCTCGTAAGCATGCATAAATATTAAATTTTTAACTATTTCATATCGTCTGATGATATCTAAAACGGTAACGACACAGGCTGGAGCGGTAAATGTTTTGGTTTCGATTCCAACTGATGGCAAACAAGTCATGTTTTTTTACTTTTGAAATTACTACTATATATTGTGTATATACAATAAACAGTACAGAATTGGCCCAATAATAAATACGAAATCTGCATGAATTAAAATATTACATTTAAGCGTAGTTTATAATCGAGCAACGCCGGGCGGTCTACCAGTTCAGTATATTATATACTTTTAAACAATTGTACTTTTTTTGAATGCTTAGTTAAGCAGCGCACTGTAATATCTGTTCTGTTGTCATGGTAACATTCTTACAATCCTTGCCTCTTATTTTTGGAGAGAGGTAGTGTGAGATCTGTTCGGTGATCATTATACCACCCTGCAAGGTATTTACTTTTTCATTTTTGGGTGGGGTGAAGGAGGTAGGGTAGTAAATATTCCGTTAGAATAATACCTTCCCCCCATGTATTACCCTCGCCATTTGTGTACGATATTGCAGTATTTCTTCTATTAGAATTACCTCTGAATTCTAGGAGCTGTGTAGTATGTTTTTTATGTACACGAGCAAACATTTTCTCCCTCTAGTCGAATATTTTTACTAGTAGTATTAATACTTGTGATCATATTCCCTATTATTTACAAATAGTTATGTCAATCTTTTGTGTTATAGTTAATTATATTACTTTTGCTTGTTGTTAAGAAATGGGTTAATTATTTTGCTCTTCTTTATTCTTACATGTTTTACTAACGAGTCATCATTAATCATGGTCGGAATACCACTCGAGGACAAGTGTTAATGCTTTGTAAATAGTGTGACAATTACGATTACAGACCATGGTTGACTCTGGGCAAAATTTTATTATTAAAGAAAACAGCTTAACAATAACTTGTTAGCATTGGACTTCAATTGCGAAGCATCTCCATGTATTCAACTGCGAAGCATCTCCATGGTATTGTGTTCCACAGACGGATATTTCCTCGAAAAAAAACTCTGTTCATTGGAGTTCCGTTTAGTTTTAGGTACACAGATGAAGACAGGAAAAGTATTTACAGCGGTTGTAGCTAGACGAGTTTTTGTTTTAAAAGTTCTACTTGGATTGGAGCTCAGTCGAGTACCTACCATTAAAATAATGATTGAGTATATACACACTAGCAAAGTCATTTCTGTTAGAAAGAGTCTGCAGATAAGAGAAAACAACGCATCTCCAGTTGTGGCAAAAGTACTCCATCTGTATTTGGCTCTTATACAAGCAGCAAATTGCATTAAGAGTAAAATACTTTCTGGAGCGGTAGAATGATCCAACCATTGTTCCAGAAACCCCAACAACAGATTTGGTGCAAGTGATCTTCCACTTCAAATCTAAGTTAAAAGTTAGTCTTATAAGCTTATCAAAACGATGGTATCTTTAAGGGAAGATCTATTTATTTCAGCTGGAGCAAAATGAATACCCGAGCATTAGTGGTGAAAAGAAAGAGACTTTGTTTTTATACGTATTAAAAGAAGCCCACCATTTTTTCCTCATGCCACCATGTTCCATGGGTCAGAAAAGAGAGAAGCAGAAAGATCTTGAGAATTTATACTCTTCGAAATGTTGCCATAAATGGTTTGGACATTTGTATAGATTGAATGGGACATCACTGATAAGTATTGAAAAGATGGTTTAAATGGCTCCTTTAGACACGCTAGCGTTGATGCAATTCGCTTTAGACATTTGGTCATGAACAACTAGTTCTATAAACTCAGTAGAGAGAAAAGATTTAACCGTTAAGAAGACATTTCAAAATATTCCATAACAAGCAGACATTAGTGCAAAATACTATCGAAATATTTTGATATATAAAGATCTATTACTCTAGAAAAGTAAGAAAAAGTTAATAACACCTCTTATATTATGTGATATTACAGTCAGCACGCTAGTTCATATCGCTTGTCATTGAATAGATTATTTTTGCTGGGGTAGAAACGAATTGATTTCCTACAGATTCAAACAGCTTACTCATAATGCATAAGACATTGACTTATCAACATATAGAATTGTAATAGAGCGCAGACGCACGTATGACAGCCGAATACAAATAACTGAGCTGTGTGCGAGATGACGTCACGGCAAACAGGAGATAAAAAAACAATAAAAAGAAGAACGTGCGCGTAGACTGTGGAGCAAGTTAGAGAAAACAGATAGACGTGTACATATATCGGCCGAGAATGACAGTTTTGAACAAGAGAAAAGGCCTTATTCGAGAAACTACCCAGAAATAGATGTCGTTATTTTACGGAAAAAAGTGAGTCGAGTTATCCCTTGTCTTGTCTCCTTTACGACGGAATCTACGTGTGTAAAAGTGTGCATCGTTACAGAATCACATTCACACTTACTGGCATAAAATGCTCTAATTTTATTTGCGAATATTGCTTAGTTTAAGCAAGACGTTTATTTGTTTGTTCAGAAACCACTTTTTTTTAAACAGGAATCACCACTTATCAAGGCCCGGAGGCTACTCGAGTATAAGGATTAATGGGTATACATTAGTCAATGTGATTATAGCGTAGTAAACATAAGTAGTGGGAATTTCGTCAATTGGATTACTTAGGGGGACAGTTCATCAAGAACTTGTTTACATTGGATTTGAAGACCATCAGGTTGTAGTCAGCTGGAAAGCAGACAATCGGAAGAGTTCCACAGGCGTGCAGTTCTAAGAGAGAAGCTTTGGTCATAAAATCTAAATTTAGGTTTAGCCAGAGATAAAGAGTGTGGGAAATTATTGATAGTGGTTTTGACTAGACGAGTGTTTTTCGTGAAAGTTTAGCGAGAGAGGACTATAGATTGAAGCTCAACTTAAAAAGCGTAATAGAAAAAAAAAACAAAAAACAAAAAAAAACAAAACAAAACAAAAAAACAAAACAAAAAACAAAAACAAAACAAAAACAAAAAAAAAAACAAAAAAAAAAACAAAAAAAAAAACTAGAGCGTTAAATTACAAGTGACAGATTAGGTGTTAAGTTCCTGTGAGTTTTGGAGAATAAAAAAAAGTTGTGAACAGATATAAAAGCGCCGTTAATGTTTCCAATCCTCTCGTGACGATAATCATCGTCCAACAAACAAATCTTTGTAAACCTTATTCTTGTGTCACTCTCGGATCTTGATAAGTGATAAATAGGGCTAAGACAACAGCACATTCCTGTCATTGTTTTGACTCTCGAGTGTGTATCCGTTGATATCTTATATGCTTTTATACAGAGTGATGTGGTTCTCGGTTGATTAACTGCATTTAACTGTGTCGGATTATACCCAAGAATCAAAACAACGAAAAGAATATGCTTTTTTCATAGCCCTAGTGATGACACAGCAGAAATAAATTCTTGCATAAAATAATGATCAATAACTGCAAACACGTATATACATTTTAATAACTGCGATGGATTGTGCAATGTTGATTCTTTATTTTCCAAATGACAATTTATTTTATTAGATTCGATGTTAAAAGGTGCCCGAATTTAATTTGGAAGTGATTACTAGGGCTATGACAACAGCGTACTCTTATCATTGTTTTTACTCTCGAGTATATATATATATATATATATATATATATATATATATATTACTTGCTCACATCCCGCTGCTACAAATAGCCACTGGTTTCAATCAAACAACAGATATCATCAGGCAGCGACTTGACTATTCAAAAGTTCAATGAATAACCTTATAGATTATTTATTCATTGAACTTTTGAATAGTCAAGTCGCTGCCTGATGATATCTGTTGTTTGATTGAAACAAGTGGCTATTTGTAGCAGCGGGATGTGATCATGTTTATATAACAATAAACAAGTATTATCAGCTTTTTTTATTGAGCACTATTTAACAACCTCGTTGAATTCATTAATCCATTACTTTTGAATAAAAAAACCCCGAGTATATATATATATATATATATATATATATATATATATATATATATATATATATATATGCATATATATATATAAATAACAAGGTACAAAATTTAAATAGTTTTAAATATAATGGGCGGAAGTCTCTCGAGAGCTCTTTCAGCTATCATCGCATCAGGAGAAAATCGATATCGTAAAAATAATTATACTATGTCGAAAGTAAAGAGTCCTGATGGGGAACTATTGAATGTGCCAAAAATTACGGGGAAAGTAAAGAGTCCTGATGGGGAACTATTGAATGTGCCAAAAATTACGGGGACACTAAAATAAAGTTTATTAACGCTTAAAAAAACGATTAAAATAATGGCACAACGAGGGAGAAAAAAATCCCGGGAGAAATGATTCACAATTCCCCAAAAAGAAACAATGCGTTAGATGTTTTTTTTTTGCCGGCAGAAAGAAACATATAACGCATTGTTTCTCTTTGGGGAACTGTGAATCTTTTCTCCCGTTTTTTTTTCTGCCTAGTTGTGCTTTCTGTCTAAGGGATTGGATTTTTGTATCCCCCAACCAGTATAAATAAAAAGCGAACACTTTCTGCCTTTGAAGTTTTGTTCTCTCAACTGAGACATAATGTTCCTATTTCCCCGGAAAGAATTTCTGGGATGAAATCTAGTTTAGTTGCCTTAGCTCACCGATACAGTAACACACCTGTTGATTATATCGAATTTGTCTGGAACATAACGCAATTTAAAACTATGAAAGCGTTAAAGTCCAATGGCAATATTTATATGTGCAAACCAGACAAAGGTGCAGGAGTGGTGATTTTGGACAAATCGGACTACGTTGAGAAAATGGCAGTTATTCTCAATGATGTTTCGAAATTCCGTAAACTCGGTCCTGTCGAGTTGACGGATATTACTTGCAAGAACGAGGCAAAAATGCAAAGACGTCTACTTGCATTATTTAAAAAGAAAGTTTTTGCAAGGACGTC
Organism: Euprymna scolopes; assembly: GCF_053919585.1. NCBI lineage: Eukaryota > Metazoa > Mollusca > Cephalopoda > Sepiida > Sepiolidae > Euprymna > Euprymna scolopes. Next base: position 100,028,461 of record NC_136498.1, read on the forward strand.
TATGACAGGATTATACCCTGGTTCACAACGTTCTAGAATGTATGGTATCCCCAAAATACACAAGCAAGATGTTCCACTGAGACCTCTTTTATCAATGGTTGGTTCGGCACAACATTATTTTGGCTCAGTGACTTGTGGAAATTCTGCAACCTGTGCGCGAGTTATATACCACGCACTGTATCCCTGATTCTTTTCAGTTTGTTGATTATGTACGTGGGTTGGATTCTAATACAGAGACATCTTTTATGTGCTCATTTGATGTCTCTAGTCTCTTTACCAACATACCCTTGGATGAGACTATACGTATATGTACCGACGCGCTTTACGACGGTCGCCTGACTGCTCCACGTTTTTCTAGAGATTCTTATTGAACTCATTTTAATGTTCACAAAATCTGTGGAGTTTAGTTTTTGTGATATTATGTACTGTCAGGTTGACGGGGGTTCAATGAGGAGTCCGTTGGCCCCAACTTTAGCGGATATTTTCGTCGGGTACAATGGATACGTTTTGTTTAATTCTATAACAAACCCACTGCATATTTCAGATATGTTGACGACACTTTTGCTGTTTTTCCATCGCAAAGTGAAGCGTCGATATTTTTTGATAGGTTGAATTCCTTGCATGGAGCTCTAAAGTTCACTATGGAGAGTGAGAAGGACAATTCGCTTCCCTTCTTGGATGTTCTTGTCGAACGTTCAAGGGGGGGGCTTTCTCACTAAAATTTATAGAAAGCCGACATTTACTGGCCTATATGTGAACTGGTTGTCTTTTGTACCAAAATCACGTAAGATCGGCTTAATTAATACTTTGGTACATAGAGCCCTGATGATTTGTTCACCTAACAGATTGGACGCCGAACTCGATAAGATCAGGGAAATATTCATCAATAATGCTTATCTTATTGACCTTATTGATGACTGTATTTTCCAAAAGGTTGCGGATTTTAAATCCCCTAAAATGTTTGGACTTTTGAAATGCCCGGTTTATTTAAAATTACCGTGGATTGGGGGAAAGAGTAACATACTTTCCAAACAGATTCGCAGAAGTATTTACGACTGCTTTTATTCTGTGTCCTTGCGTTTGGTATATACTACGAGACCTGCATTTCCTTCTTTTCGCAAGGATAGTTTGCCTTACATAAAAAATAGCAATATTGTATATCAATTCAAATGCCAGTGCAATGCTGGTTATGTTGGGCGAACATCCTTGCATCTTTTGACTCGTATAAACCAGCATGTTCCATCGAAGATCAGACAAGGGAGGATGAGATCTGGTAGTCTCCTTCCTTCTGCAGCCTTGAACTCTACTATTGGCCAGCATTTGGTTGACAACCCGTGCTGTGCCGATAGATATAAAATTGAATGGTTTGAGGTGCTACATAGAGCGGACTCCAGAAACCATTTAAAGATTTTGGAGTCTGTCTCTATTGCGGTGCGGAAACCTTCTTTGTGCCGGCATAAACATCTAACGCATTGTTTTTCTTTGTGGAACTGTGAATCTTTTCACCCGTTTTTTTCTCTCTCGTTGTGTCATTATTTTAATCGGTTTAAAACGTTAATAAACTTTATTTTAGTGTCCCCGTAATTTTTGGCACATTTAATAATTTCCCATCGGAACTCTTTACTTTCGACATAGTATTATTATTTTTACGCTGGTGTAATGGCTATCGATTTTCTCCTGATGAGATGATAGCTGAAAGAGCTCTCGAGAGAATTCCGCCCATTATATTTAAAACTGTATATATATATATATATATATATATATATATATATATATATATATATATATATATATATGATGACTCTATCGAGAATTGAACTTCGATCGCCAGCCCATTATAAAGTTCGCTAATAGGCTCGACCATCTAATATATATATTTTTATGTGAAAATAGGTTAGGGCACTTCTCAGCTTATATACTCAACGAATGTTCGATCTACAGACTTGACATTCGGTATATAGGATATTCAGACATGTAGAACACTTTTAATTTTCGTTTTCATCTGACAAAACGAGTTGTAAGAATTAGTAAATTGGTTCGAGGAGTCGTCGGATATTTTTGACAAACGTCAACTGTTTCCGGCTGCGCATGCGCGGTCGAGAAACATGACAGATTCTTTATGTTTAGAATAAGATGTTTTAAAAACATTTTGTAAATGGCATGTCCAGCTGGTGTAATGGTTAACGTATTTTACTCAATGTCTTGAGGGTGTAGTTTCGATCTCAGCTCGAGTATTTAGCGAAGTGACCTGTTTAAAAAAAATAAGCACAATAATCGCATGTACATGCCTCGCTTTCTGTATTAATTAAAACATAGTATTTATGTGTAGTTTACGACAGGGCAACACCGGGCAGCCTGCGAGTAAAAATCTAAACGCAATAACAAATATAGATTCTCTCGCTTTCTTAATAAATTATATATAAATTCATTTAAATTTACAGCATTTAATTATTGTGTTAACTTCGCGTGATACAAATCTTAAGCAACTGACATTTTTCATTAATTTCGTGGTGCAAATATTTGTTTTCTTCTTCCATTGGTTAGAAAGTACTGCAATATTTCTGGTGACTTTTTTCTTAATACATGTTTCAAAATAATTCATGCAAAATGAAATACGATAATCAATATTTTCATTGTTATAACTGAATCTGTGAAAGTTTAAACTGAAAACTCCAATAGTGAACGCATTTACCCATCGTCAAGGACACCCACCTTGCCAATAAATGCTATAACTAACAAAAGAAATGATAGAGTAGACTGTTAAATCTGAAAAATCCAAGCATATAATCAATGCATGAATAATACAAAGTAAAAAATGAAACGTTTAAATATTCCTGACGCAAATAAATCAATTCATTAGTGGGACCTATGGAAATTCCACAGTTATATTTTTTTGTTATGTAGGTTCAATCAATCAATCAATTTGTATAGGCCAAAAAAGCAACTACTGTTGACACGATTCGGTAACCGAAAACATGTATAACTAAGCAGATAAAACGGTAATATATATGTAGTAGAGATTTAGAAGGTTATCAAAATGCGAAGAATGAAATATAGTCGTTGTTGGTGAAAGTAGACGAGAACAAGTGGCAATTTACAAATCAATAAGTACATACATATATGTTTATATATACATATATTTATTCAGTTGTATTAGGTACAAATGTCTTACTTTTTATGTCTGCGACAATATCCATTATTAATTTCGGAAAAATTCCCTTTTCAAATAATAGACGTGACAGATCGATTCAAAGCATGCTAGATGATAGAGCGGAAGTTGGATAACTGTGTGGGGCATCGGAGAAAATGTGAGGAGGGGGATTTATGTATGGTCTAATTAGGTAATTAACATGTTTATATTTTTTTTTAGTTTATAACTTGTTGCTTTAGCGTAAGCTTTTTAAAATTTTGATGTTCTCTGTCTATTTTGTTGTCTTTATTGTTATTATTATTATTATTATTATTATTTATTTTATTTATTTATTTTTCCTGCTGGCATGTATTAGGTGGGATGACTTTGAGTATCTAGGTCAAGTAAGTCGTTAGTAGGTTGTGTCCGGTTAGCTTTTGAAGGATAAAAGTAGGAGTGGGATGTGAGAGAGGAGAGGAGGGGGTTCGAGATGGTTCGCTCTCAGTCGCCTGCTGGGTGTTTAGGTTGGTGTTGCGGTTGTCAGGAATAGGAAGATAGGTGGGAAGGAGGGCACTGGGTTGACATTCCTTGGGAGTTGTTAATTTATATATATATATATATATATATATATATATATATATATATATATATAATTATTAAAATAATAACGTTAATACCTACAGACACTAGTGTTTAATCCTTTTGGGAGTCAGCAGTACAGAGTAACACAATTACTACCGTTTGGGAGATTCGAAACTGGCCACGAAACCATCTCTGTCTCCATTAGCAAGAAACTAACTACAAGGCCAATCTCAACAGCGAGAAATATCGTTGGTCCAGGAATACTTTAAACCTGCATATGGTAGACACCATTACATCTTCTGATAGGTTTCATACTCAGAATCTACCTTGTTATGTTTCCTGTACAGGGTTGTGAAAAGTTCATGTGGAAAGGATTGCGAAATATTTCTATTCTATGGACTCCTGGTGCGAACGAAAACATCAGAATATTTTGTACGACCTCTGTGGAAACATACTTATCTGACTACACTGGTTAGCGTAGTTTCATATCCGATTACAGGTATCTACCTGAAAAACACCTGAAATATGTTTGTGAAATATTTCTATTATATGAACGTCATGCGCAAACGGAGACGCTCCGATATTATGGTACCATTTCAGGACAAAACAGGGGCTACACACTGATCCTATTTCGAAATCTAATAAAGTATAGTGTCTGTGTCCCACGGTCGATATAACAACGATAGCAGGTTAAATACTACTACTACTACTACTACTACTACTACTACTAATGATAATGATAATAATAATAAGTCTGTTTGTATTACATCTTCGGCGATAGGAGGATCCAATCTTTTTAAAAGTGTGTAAAGAGTGATAATATACGCGCGAACATGAAATTTTCTCAACCTATTATTTCACACATAAAGAAAACATAATGTTTACATACGAAACTGTCTTTATGCGAAAGCAATTCTAAAACAGAGGAGATAGTGCAATCTGCATACAAATAAATAATATTCCGTGTTTGCTTACATGATTTGTCGGTAGTTTTTGTATTAAAAGAAGTAAATTAAATCAGATCTTGTGTGGTTAACGTTACCATCGTGAGTAATGGCCGAAAACGTGCTATCTTCCAGCCAAACGGCAAATAATATAGACTTATTAAATTAGTGCTTGTACGAATAAAGTGGCAGTTTTAAGCAATAGTTTACAAAATAATTTCCCTGCTCAGTAGCAAGGAATATTCAACGTTCTACACAATTACAAAAGAAAACCTATATCTTTTGTGCTTAGACTATAAGATAGGCACAGCCAAAAAATGGTAGAAAAACAAAGTTGTTGTTTTGTTTGAAAACGAATTAAAATCTATTAATATCCATTATTCTTAAGCACATTTTTTCCCAGAAAGATAAATGCCTGAATATTATCATATGCAAAGCAGAATGATACAAAACTTTTTCTACTATTTTTAATAGAATATTAAATTTTACATCCCCCCCCCAAAAAAAACATTCACCGACATTTTTATCTCGATGGATAACACATTTATATGTTTTTAAAAAGTTTTTGAATCAACTCATTTTTTGTCTAAATAAGATTAAAGATGATCTGCTATAAGAATATGCAAACATATTATAACATAAGTACCTCAATTTCAAATAATTCCAACTTTTATCTCAGTCTATAGATTTCGTGTGGCAAAATTAAAAAAATCCAAAATTAAATGATAGTTTCTAAGAAACTACGGTAGCCTTTACATGAATAAATTAAGTCATTTAGTCCTGTAAATTTCCATATATTTTTAACGTTTGTTTTGACGATTAAGTGAAGAATCGACTTTATAATGATTTATTTCTTTTCCCAAAAGCGATACATATTTGGTGCCTACATAATCCCCTTAAGTTAAGCAACGATGACGTTGATCAATACCAGATGAGTTACAATTTTGGGATTGCTAGACGCCGAATGTGTTGGAGACAATCCTGCATCTAGTATCGCGCTTGGTCTTCTTAACCCTGTCTTGCCATCAGGATCAAGTGTTTCTAGCCGAGAGAGTGTGGTAGATGCAAAAATCTCCCACACTTTAAACTAAGTTAAGGGCAAGTCACAGCAAAAGGGAGAAGGGGGAAGATAACTGTTTGTAAATACAAACAACTGTTTGTAGGCCTTTATGGTCTACCATAGGTGAGGAAATATCACATAATGACAAATTGCCGAAAGAAATTAACGTATTTTTAGTATAATGCGCAGTTATTTATCGACTTTTTCTTTTTTGGTATTGATTCTTCAAAGCATTACCTATTTAAAAGTATAGTACGAATATTTGGCTCATTAAAGAAAATTCTTAATTTATTTATTAAAATCATTATTTATATACAGGGTGTTTCAAAAGTCTTGGGAACATTACAAGTTATTAAAACTCGTTATGTTCCCAAGGCTTTTTAAACACCCTGTATTTAAAAGTAGTGCTGTTCGTAAAAAATCCCGACCCTCCCTGTAGAAAACTGCCCAGTTAAGGGTGAAGGAATTAATATTTTTGTCTAATTTTTCGATATCTTTCGTTCGAAGGGTCGGGCTACAAAATGCTACCTATTTCGTAAACATCCGTCGTCTCTGTCGACAGTTTTAGGCATACATACATACATTTAAACAGACGGATAAGATTTATATTATAGATTATCCCTTACCCTAGACTCCGAACCTAAAATAAATATTTATCTATTGGTACACCTTCAGGTGACGTTATTCCAAATAACAACACTCAGCAGACCAGGTCAAATTTTCGTATTGAAATTAGGCAGAACCAAGTAAATTAATAACACAAGTTGGTTGTTGGTTGTTTTTGTTTTACGGCATATCAACCTTTTTCAGGTTATTTAATGCCGAATCTAGTTATTTTGAGGAAAGATTTTTAATGGAGTATATTTTTTTTTAAGTCAGATTCTATTTAACCCATAGTTGGGACCCTAACAGGTACTACCACTCCAGGTCAGAGTGGACCTGGGAGCAATGGCAATTAAAGGGTGGCTCCACACTCCCCAAGGCCCGCAAGGTGGGGCCTCACCATCGTATATAGTTTTAGGTCATATCCAGGACCGGGAAGTAGGGAAGGAAAAAGAGAGGAGGGGGGAAGGAAGGGGCTGTTGATTTTGTTTTGTTTTTGTAGAACATAATTAAGTTTTACAAAAGAGAATAGAAAACAAAAACAGAAATCGATGTAGGTGCATTTTGTCTCAGAAAGCCAATAGGCAGCCTGATCTGGTAGCACCAGTAATAACGCAAGAAACGTAAACTATAACGTATTTAAATGGGCAATTATAGGGGAGAAAACCGGTGTTATTAACTGCTTCACTTATTCCACATTTAGATAGATAAGAATCTTGATTGAACACTCAGATATTTCATACATAATTTAGGTGTTTACCGCAGAAAACGCCCCCTTGATTTCTGAAAATTTACACCGGAATAAAATCTAAAATAAAATAGTTATTTTCTTCTTAAGATAGATAACTAACATTCTGAGTATTAATTTTATTTTTTGCGGACTATTATCCTTATCCTTCTTTCGGTTGTTGTTTCACGACGTTTCAGCCAACTATTCCACTGCCTTCTTCAGGTGGTAACCGCGACAAGATAGGAACTCCGAATCTCCTAACTGCACCCTCAGCATTACTGCTATCCATAGTTGTTGTCATCTCACCACGTTTTGGCCAAATAAGCTCTGGCCGGCTTTGGGTAGGATCGAAACCGCTATCTTCAGACAATTCTCACCTGGAACCGTAGAGATTCAACGTCTCTATCCACTGCACCATGGACCCGGAAGGGCGATCAAGGTTGAATTTTTTGGTCTTTAAAATCGACGTTTATTTATTATTTGACCTTCCATGTTTGGGTACGTACCGAATGTTATATATATATATATATATATATATATATATATATATATATATATTATTTTAATTGGAATTCATTATGGAGCGGAGTATTCATTTATTGCGGACTATTATCCTAATCTTTCTTAGAAGTTGTTTCACGACGTTTCGATCAACTTTTCCCCTGGCCTTCGTCAGGTGGTAACCGCGACGGGATAGGGACTCCGAATCTTCTAACTGCATTCTCAGAAATTACTGCCATCCATAGTTGTTGTCGTAATTGCTGAGAATGCAGTAAGGAGATTCGGAGTTTCTATCCCGTCGCGGTTACCACCTGAAGAAAGCCAGAGAAATAGTTGGCCGAAACGTCGTGAAAAAACATGTAAGAAAGATGAGGATACTCATCTCAATAATGAATTCAAATAAAAATAATATATACATATATATATATATATATATATATATATATATATATATATATATATATATATATATATATATATATTGCAAAAGTTTGTTAAAAATTCAAAGACTAACGTTTTATTTTTTTTATAAACTTCGTTTACTTCCTGGATTTTTTCCATTACAGCTGTTTCATTAGTGAAATAAACGAAGGTTATAAAAAAAAGAAAACGTGAGTCCTCGAATTTTCAACAAAATTTTGCACTATATATGCTCTGCACCTATTAAATAGACACATTGAGCTTAACTCAAAATTAACGGTGACTGATATCAAAAATAACACTCTAGACCCGTTAAACGAAAACGGTATACATTGAAATTAACGATATTTAAAAAACAAATGAATATATATATATATATATATATATATATATATATATATATGTGTGTGTGTGTGTGTGTGTGTGTGTGTTTGTGTGTAGGTGTGTGTAACATTCTGAGGTTATATATAAAAATTTCAGATAACATCTTCAAACTGATTTGGTTCATATCAAAGATATGAATTATTACATGAATGGTAAAACACATTAGTTTGTTACAACATAGATACGTGAAATAGGAAACAGGAGCAAACATCAATTGTTCAGGATGGTATAGCACAAGTGAGAAATGAATAAATTCATTTCGTATTAGAGTTAATACTATAGAGAATCAACAAGATAACCTCATATTCATTGATGCACACGAAAATACAATAAAGATATTTGTTACTAAGTTAATTATTACAAAATCATGTCGGAAGGCAAAATAGATGTGGTGTTGTTATCATCGGGTATTGCAGTCACCCATCTTCCTGGTAGTAGAATATCTCACTCAACATTTAAATTGCCATTTTCCTTAACAAAATGTTTAGATCCGATTAGCCGAATAGAAAGAGGATCATACTAATCTAAAGTTTTACAAAATTGTTCTTGATCATATAGGATCGTATAGGATAAATGTGCAATGGTACATAAAAAGCGTTAGAAGCTCTAGATAAAAAGCATTACATGATCTCAACGAACGCCATATTGTGACGGGTAGCACACACTTTTATTATCGGATAACTTCCGTCAGACATTTTGTATAATTCCACGTCAAGGTCCTACTGGCGATCACAATTCTTACATTATTATCTTTCTATTGTCATATTTATAGAAATACATCAAGACTTACTTTTGTATGATGGGGTACTAAAAAGGGGTTCGTTGTGTAATGTGTACCATATCACCATATGTCGATATGTGTACGTGTGACGTGTATACGTGTCACAAAATGTCTATGGTTGGTTCTTCACTATTTGAACCCTAAGTTATGTTGCTGCTGCTGCTGTCTATTTATGCTATATTTGTGTGTGTGTGTGTGTGTGTGTGTGTGTGATACATATACTTTGGACATACCTTAGTTTCATGCGTCGTTGATCTTGTCCACCTGGAATTCATCTTGTTCTGTCTGTACGAATGTTCATTCACTTCCAAGAACGCTGGTTGGTTTTATATAGTTTTTTTTTTAATTAAGAATGGAAAGTGAATATCTTTGCTTGCGTGGTTAATTCTAGGTCTCCATTCTAAGACACGCCAGCCCCCTCCCTGGTGAAGGTGGGGGACGACCTGTTAAACCGTTCACTCTGCTCAACGACCAACTTCCAACTCCTAGATGAAGGGGAAAGACGACCTCTTAAACAGCCCGCTGTGCTCAACGTCCAAATTCCAACTCCCCCTGTTTTCTCCAGATAACCTGATCACGTGTTAACATACATGTAGATCCGACCATCTGATAAGATGCTTCCGGTAAACTTGTCTATGATATGATTTTACCATATTTTGACAGTCTTTAAACATCCTTCACAGTCATCTCCCGTTTAACTCTCCAGTTAGATAGATAGAAAGATCGAGATGGATAGATACAGTAAAAGATAGAATACTAGATCGAGAGATATATCGATAATACACATAAATAAATAAATAGATCGGCATACAGATATACAACTAACAAATACTTTCTTGTTTCGACCTACTACATAACATTGCATCATCTATAAATATACAGGTGCATCTCAATAATTACATAATGGTTAGTGAGTTTTATCTCTACTTCTAAAACATAGTTGATGACAACATTCCAACAACCAGCTATGGCATGATTGTTATTACTTCAGATATTGCAACTACTGTTCCATCACTGACAGAATATATCTAAATATATTCGCAAACTATGTGAATTCTGAATGGCCGAGAGAAAAATTCATAAACTGGCGTGATACATGTCATCAATCCAAAAAGACTTGCTTAATAAAATTCCAAGTCTTTTAGATTCTATTTTTGGTGATAACCAAGATCCTACAGATTTTTGTAACAAATTAGAATTGCTTGATATGTTGACACCCAAATTAAAGCTGAAATCTGGATGCTCCATTATGTAGCTCAAATATTTTGATGCTGTATGCTTCATGGTTATGCAATATTGAACGGATGCAATCGGGTGTAATAAAAGCTGTCATATCAATTGGCGTGGTAAAATGCAAACTAACATTCCTTCTGAAAATACCCATTATTCCATCAGTTTCCGCAATTGAATTTAAAATGTTGCAACTTTCAAATTGCGTTTCGTCATGAAAAGTAACAAATCTCAAGGACAATCTCGATCTCAAATTAATTCCGCGTGCGGGTAGTTTTTTATACCATGTTCAAGAGTACGTTTCCCACATTGTTTATGCATTTGCCACCTGAAAGGTAAGCATCAAACATTGTATATACAAAAGCTTTTGTAAAGGAGGGACCTATCGGAGAAAAGGGCTCTACAATAGTTTTGTCTGCTTACCAATCTGAGTTCACTAAATGATTTTGCCTCCAATTGTCTATAAATAATCTTAACATAGAAGTTAGATGCTAAAACGCAACAACCCCAAAATTATGATAAATACAAAGGTCTCATAATCTGAAGACTCTGAGTTGAATCACTCTACAGATATTATTAGGTCGTTTGCAAGAAGTATAACTGTTTTTCCACACCGATCAAGCGTTTCTGAAACGGCTGTTATGTCTTGGCACACCAGTTCTCAGGTCTTTAAACGATATAACCGTAATCGATAGGCTGTAATCCAACCCCTTAGAGGGGAGCAAATGGTTACATTAAAGAGCAGAATGGTTGCATTAAAAGGCTGAAATTGGCACCGGATTTAGTATAGTGTATAACAACTCTCCCGGACAGCAGAGAGTTTCTAATATATCAAATACAGAAACGACTTATGTTGTTAATGACGAATAGTTTGCCAAGTGCAGTTGCAGAATCGGAAACACAAAACTAGATATCTTTTTCTTCATCTGTGATATGAGGTCAACGGATTGACCTTTATTGTCATGGGAAAATTATGATTCACACACTCCTCTAATAAAGATCCCTAATTATTATGCAGGGTAGGTTGCCTAATTAACCAACCAACAAAGGCCTCGTTGAAGGATGAAGCGAGATGATTGGTCGAAGGATGAAGCGAGATGATTGGGCGAGATAATTGGGGGGCGAACAACACTCAAACTAGCGCCATCCACGACTATTAAAGCCGCTACACCGGTCAATTTTTCAGTTTGGAGCTAAGTTTTCTGAAATCCACTTGAGAAAAGAGTCGCCCCAACTTTTCATCTCTGCCTCCTACCCGTCTCCACCCGCCAACTGAAGAGAGGTTAGAATTCGAGAGACATTTGAAACAAATTATCAAATCTTGCAAAAAGAAATTGAATACAGTGTAGCTCATAAAGATTTACCCATGAGTTCGGGTTGATTATTTACCAAAGGCATTTTGTTTAGGAATTTGAAAGTCTCTTTTATTAAACCTCTATATATCTATCAATGTTCACCTGATGTTTCATTCATTTCTTTCAGGTATTCGCTAAGTTATGGCTGATAAGGTTAAGCGTGACCAGATTGTCGCTCTCAAGACTGCGGGCGTTAGCAACAAGTGCATCGTTAAACAGCTCAAGGTGTGTCGAAGAACAGTTTTCAATGCCTGGAAACAGTTTCAAGAGACAGGCATAACCTCTGGTAAACCAATTCCAGTCAGACCGCACCCAATTCACACCAAAAGTGTTGTTTCTGCAGTGAAAAAGAACATGGAGCGAAATCCACAGAGAAGTGTGAGGTAAATTGCGAAGGAGGCAAATATCTCAAGATCTTCGATTCAGTTAATTTCGTAACCCTCGAAGCAGAAACGGCTGCACAGGGGCAAGTTGATGTTGCAAGAGATGGAGCGAGCCGCAGGAAAGGTCTTCATCTGGTCTGATGAGAAGGTGTTTACGGTGGAGGCTGTGACCAATAAGCAGAACGATAGGGTTTATGCCAAAAGTTCAAAGGACTTGTCAATCAACGCAAGAAGCCATTTGAAACGGCAGAAGCCTGCTTCAGTCATGGTCTGGGCTGCTGTTGCATCCGATGGGAGCAAATCTCCGTTGATCGTGATTGAGGAAGGAGTGAAAGTCAATAGTCAAGTTTATTTGAATATGTTGGAGGAACAGGTTCTGTCGTGGCTCACTGAATCATTTGGGGATGATTTCATTTTCACACAGGACAGTGCTCCAGCTCATAATTGTCTGGGACAAGCAAATGTGGCCACCATCAAGTCCAGATATCAATCCTATGGACTTCGCTATCTGGTCCATTTTGGAGAGCGACGTTTCGAGATGTTTCTACACCAATTTGGACGTCCTGAAGGCAACCCTTCATTCTGCTTGGGCCAAGTTGGACGAAGAAGGTGTGCGGCGTTTTTGCGCTTCAGTGGCAGCACGTATCAGCTAATAATCAAAGAAAAAGGCGGCCATTTTGAAATTTAATCTTTTGACTTTGTTCGGAATATACATCTAAACAATGGTGATCGAGCATTTTTTCACTTTCCTTTTCAGTTTTAATTTTATTAAAGTTTTCCTATCGGTAAGCCTTTATGGGCCACCCCGTATATATATTTTTTTTGGACTGAATAATTAATATAGAAGAAAAAAACGAAGTCTGTTTTTTTGTTGTGAAACTGATTTGCCTTTTTTGCCGGATGGCGATCTGTTGAGTTACTGATTTTTCAGCGGATGACGAATGGCATATCAACCCTTGACTCAAGAAGGACTGAGTAAAACCCGATTGAAGACCGACCGGCTGTGACTAGGGGAGCGATCAGATTTGAGGTCCTGCTACATGCGAAGATCATAAGGCTACGTCTGCTTATTTTTTTTGTTTTTTTTTAAAATTAATATTGAATAAGTTCAGTTCTATTATAAATCGTGTATGAAAAATATGGAAAATATAATTTCTGTATTAGGATTAATCTTGTCATTTCAATTCGTATAGCAAGATTAGTCATTAAAATATTTTAATGCAAATGAATTCATATACAAACAGTTAAACCTAATGTCACTAAGGTTAATTATTCAATTATTTATCTTTTGTTTTGATTTTAAAGATTATTTATCATTTAATTTTAATTTGTTTGTTTAATAATTGTTTATACCTTAAATTCCTAATTCAGATTTTAAAGTATTTGATTATCTACCGCTTAAAGCATACCTTATTTAACGTGCATTGATTTTTCTAAATTTATATTGAGTAAAGGTCTGTTGTGTTGAGGGTCGGGGGTTCATATTGGAGACACATTCACAGGACATGTATAACGGAGACTCAGAACAGATAATGATGATAATAAGAGACACATTTATAACAGGCTGGGATAATTCTTATTAACAAATATAGAGGGGAGATAGATTACTGATGATGAAGTATTGCGTATTAATTGTAAGGGGGTTATACAATAGTTCGTTTATAGATGAATATACAAAATACATTTACCTTTTCGATCGTAAAGACGACACAAGACAACAGTTTCAAAATATAGATGATTTCTTTATTCCTCAACCGGCCGATTAGTGTTGTCAGGAAATCAAGCTTTTTCGACTACAAGAGACTCTAAGAGGCTCACAGTCTCCAACTGACTCAATCACTGTGTGTGATCCGCTCCGATTATCTGATCATCTAACTTCGACCCTCGATTCATATATTAAGAAATCTCCTTTGTTTATGACGTCAGAAGTGTGGTTCCCAACGTGATTAACTTTCACGTGGATTTACATATGTCTGTCCAAACACACTTTTGGCAACAAAGAATTCCCAATTCTTATTATTCCAACCTATTTTTAAACAATATTTTTAACTCGCTTTAACCATTCTTTTAACTGACATACTTAATATCCAGTTATTCTAAAAGAATGGACAACCACTTTTTCGAACCTAAATAATATTTAGCTATTTCTAAAAGAATTAACAATAGACTGCATCCCTAGGATTTCAATTATCCACTTGCCTACAGGGTTCGATTCTAGCCTTTTCCTAATATCATTTTCACTTATCTAGTCTGCCTTCTTACTTACATAAGGGACAGCCCTTCATGTAACAGGTCAGTTTCAGTAAAAGTCGAATTATGCTTCTTTTTTCTTTTTCATTACAATTTGTGAGTAAATATTAAATTAATTTTTATATTTAAAATACACTGAAAAAAACCTCGAAATATTTACTTTTAACGCACAAACACACAACTTTACATTTTTAAAAAAATTTCTTTCTTTTTTAAAATTAATACTTAATATATTAAGTTTTAGTATAAATTATATTCCCTATTTTCATCTTTTTTAAAGGTAATTTTAAAGCTTTCTCATGTTTTTTTTCCATAAAAAATGTTCTCATAAACATTCTTCCTTCATTATCGACAGTCCGATTATTCGACAGATCTTGCTTGCTCGGACTTCAGGTATGATGTCATTTTTCAGTGAACAGGCTTGAATCTATATTTACGTCGGTCGTGGTTTCAATTCAATTTATTTAGAAATTTACTCCTGATCTCATTGCACCGAAACATTAACTCTCAAAAGCCCATAGTTAATTGTCATGAATTACTGCGATTATTGTGTCGACGTGAAAGATTGTATTGATGATTTGAAAACGTGCTTGGCAAGAGCTTGGAATTATACCCATATTCCAGAAATTCAGCCACGCAAAAACGCCACACAAGGCTGAATTTCTTGAATAAGACGTTGCTATGAAGTGTACAGACGTTATTTTGAGCATCTATAAGCACATGATAATATTAGTCGTTAAAAACTTTATAAAAGTTAATTTTTCTAAAAGTAAAATGAAATTTCTCACATTTTCAGCGTTTCTAGCGACAATCCCTAAAGTTATAAAATTTCTTCAAATAAGTTCAAGGTACTTAATATACATTTAACATAATAGTTGTCTTGTAATTATTAAAGTTTTATCTTTATTTAGCAAAAACATACTCGTGCACATTCAAATCTGTGAATTTCTTTTATAGATCTGGAAAAATGTACGTAATGAAAATAAACAGAAATTTTCTCAAAATTACAATGAGTGTAAGGTGGTTATCAAGATAACAACGTAATGATCGCTAGAATTGGGTAGAATTTGATTTACAGAGAGGCCCATTAAGAACTTGCTTACAATGAACTACGACCATCCGTAGTCAGATGGCAAGCAGGCCAGCGAAACAGAGTTCTATAGGCAAGCAGTTCTTTGTTCATAGAATTTGTGCTTAGATTTAGGCACTGATAGAGAGCAGGGGAAATTGTTGGTAGTGCTTTTAGCTAGATTTTTTGACAGGGCGGGGCCATGGACTGAAGCTCAGATGAGCATTTGCCATGAAAATAATGATCAAGTGGAGACAGACTCGCAACTGTGGGCAACAAGTTGGAGGAGGGAGAAAAGGGCATCGCCTACTAGATTTCGAAACCGGTTTTGAACTCTGTCCAGGTAAGATAAGAAATTCGAACAGCCCCTCCCTTATGTGGAAACAATAGGGGGTATTTGGCTCTTACAGTGGTAGAGCATTGCATCGCAAGTGGGATACCTTCTAGACCGGTAGAATGACGCAACCATTTTTCCAGCCACCTTGGCAACAGATTTCCTCATCTTGAGTGTTATTCTTACAAGGTTTCGGCCGATGTAACCCCGATCATGTTTAGATATATCTTGGCGAACTAGGAAATTTTTGTGCCGAACTTGGGAACCTAGAAGAATTTTTGAACGGAATCCTTTATTTCATACACATAGATAGCATGCTCTCATTCTGTCAGCCATGAATGAAGTGAAAAGTTTAAGTAATTCACAATTATATTATTAGTATCGTCCGCACTGAGGATTGAACCTTCAACCCCAGAAGAGTGTTATTTTAACTTAATACTACCCAGTACTTTAATCACGCTGACACTCTAGTATGAATTTTGAGAGCCTTTTTTTTTACACGGTGGTCACCACTAATCAAGGCCCTGAAGCCACTCAGGGATAAGGGTTATTGCAAGTTCAGTACGTTAGTGTGGAGATTTAATGAAGTGTCTACTTAAGGGGGCGGTTCATTAGGAATTTGTTAACGTTGGACTTGAAGACATCCAGGTTGTAGTCAGGTGAGAAGCAGGCAGACGGAACAGAGTTCCACATGCGTGCAGTTCTAAGAAAGAAGCTTTGTTCATGGAATCTTAAACCTATTTTTGTTTTAAGATGTACAATATTATTATAGATTTCTAGTCATCTATTATTTATAATTAATGGGTCCTATATTACATTATATACCAGGCCTGCTAAATAGGTCATCAGTGTACAGCATATCCACGGTTTCTTTAAGTCGTCTTACTCTCCACTTCTCTGTCCATAATTTTTACTTCGTTCCAAGTGATTTCTATTTTCGTAATAGAATAACACTCAAGATGAGAGCAGCAGTCTGAGTAATCCAAAAATTGAAAATTATAAATCTTCATCTAAAAAATTCAAAAATATAAATTGCGTCTCGTTCTTAAAGACAAGTACAAATAAACAAAATACTTATTGATAAAGTTGATTAAAGATTATGCCAATAATTTTGTGATGCGAAGTATTTTTCTATCGTCTTCTATAATATAAATCTCACCTGTCTGTTTAAATGTATGTATGTCTGCCTAAAACTGTCGACAGAGGCAACAGATTTTCACGACATCGGTATCATTTTGCAGCTCGACCATTCGGACAATACATATCAAAAAGTTGGCTAAAAACATTAATTCCTTCACCCCTAACTGGACACTTTTCTACAAGGAGGGGCCGCTTTTTTTCGAAGATATTTTCGAAAGTTAACCCCTCTTTTCGATTGACTAGGCTTAATTTAAGCCTTCGCCACTTCTGGTTTGGCGATGGACGCAACGAAAAAAAACAGCAGGTTTTCTTTTTTTTACGTTATTTTCCTCCTTCGCGGTACGGGTTCGAGCCTGCCTGTTTACTACAACTTTTTGTTTTGCTCAACACACACCTCCAAACACCTGGGCAACGCCTCGCACCCAGGCTAGTGTGATATAAATTGCAATATTTATGTTGTACGCCGCATGACGTCATATTCGGAAAGAAAACATTTTTCTTTAGAGAAATGCCTTGGTTGTTAGTGGAACGATTCTGATGAAACCAATTCATCACTGATGTTCAATGTGTTTTATATTTAAATTTGAGTTCAGCACCATGCAAAACTGCTAAATAGACATACACAGAAAATTTTGGATAAATATGGTAAAATAGTCCCCAAAATGGAGTGTTTTTATTAACCCTAAAAGAGCACCTGGGGCACACCCAAGAGCTATCGTGAAGTATAGACAAACAAAATTATATAAAAATCAGTTAGTTACAACTTTCAGAAAGTTTTATAAAAATCCAAGGCATCTATTTTTTTTAATAAGCACAAAAGTATCAATTTTAGCCATTTTAACTCTAAAGGCACCCCTAGTGGGGCAACCGGAGTTTTACCAGAAAAATCCGTTCTGGTACTTTTTTTTTTCCATTCATATCATGTTTTATGTTTGTGCAAAATTTCAAAATATTCCAAAGCGTAGTTATTAAGAAAAATGTGGACAGAAGAACGACTGAACGAACGGACGGACGAACAGACGAATCAGCAAAGGGTTAATTTACTGGTCCACCCTCCTTTTGTCGGGGGTCCAATAACAATAGCTATAATCTCTTTAACACAAGCAAATGTCTTTTTCTGAAAGAAGAAAATGACCCCGAAAGAATTTTTCTCCAATGTTTCACGTCGTTGTTAGAGTGGGGTGAGCAACGACCGAGCACTAATCGTGCCAGCATAAACCGATGATAACGGCCAACAGTGACACATGAAAAAGAAAAGGAATAGAAGTTTGAATTAAAAATATCCTAGTCGAAGTGAAAATTTTGCTAAGTTTATCGACATCGAAAACCAAATATACACAAGATGCTTAATGGAAACTTTTATTTTTTTATTAAAAGAAAAAAAACTAAAAAAAAAAAAACTCATATAAAATTATTTGTTCTATTTTTTTAAACTAAGAAACAATGAATTGATATGGTCAACTAAGGTTTTAGATTCTCATAAGAGAAATCAGAGAACTAAAAGAAAAAGAATGCAATGTTTGCAGGGCACATGATGGCATAGGTGTTTTTATTGAAATATTTTGGTGCTTTCTGACATAATACGACATTTCAACGAGGATGAACATTACTTTCTAAAAATATACACGAAAAATATTTCCTGGCAGACTGCAAACATTTTTTTACAAACACAAAGTCTCAATGGAATTTAATGACTTGAAAAGAAACAATGGAACAAGTAAATATATTGTATTCGATGGGAAAACTTTGCTAAGTTTTTCGACATCTATATCGAAAATTAAAGAGAACTATAAAAGATACACAAGATACTCAATGAAAACTTTTATTTATTACTAGCAATCCAGCCGAGCTTTACTCGGACCATATGTACTGTACATAACTTTATGTGCATATATATATATATATATATATATATATATATATATATATATATATATATATATATATATATATATATATATATATATATATATATTAAAAAGTTTGACCAATGTCCAGGTAACATACATTTAAAATTTCAAGTGGTTAGACCCGAAATTGGCAGAAGAGTTTGGTAGTGTCTGTAAAGATAAAATCTTTCAACTTTGATCTCTTGGCAGCGAAATTTACGCCCAAAAACTGATTAAAAAGCTTGCTGTATGTTTGAATACACTTTATGTAAAATTTCAAATGTTTTGACCCAAAATTGGCTGAATAGTTTGCTAGAGACCATAAAGCTCAAATATTTTGAACTTTGCCCCCTTGGCAGCAAGATTTTCGACCAAAAACCGATTAAAAAGCTTGTGATATGTCTGAATACATTTTATGTAAAATTTCAAATGTTTAGATAAAAAATTGGCTGAGTAATTTGGTAGAGACCGCAGAAGTCAAATTTTAAAAAAACTTTGACCCGCATTTGAACTCCCTAACATTTATTGTTTCGGGCTCAAATCAAATTAAAAGTTTGATCTATGTCCAAGTAACCTACATCTAAAATTCGACGTGTTTAGACCCAAACTTGGCGGAGGAGTTTGGTACAGTTTTCAAAGGTCAAATCGTTGAACTTGGACCCTTTGACAACTAAATTTCTATCCGAAAACCGATTAAAAGGATTTTCCCAAATCTCGATACCCCTTATGTCAAATCCTGAGTCTGTAGACTGAAATTTGACAGAGTAGTTTGGTAGGGAAATGTACATACACAGACACACGCAGACAGACAGACAGACACTTTCACTTTTCTAGATATATAGATTAAAAGAACAGATTGAAAAAAAACTCATGTAAAAGTTATTTGTTCTATGGTTTTAATGAATAAAAAATAAATTGAAATGTTCAAATATTTTTAGACTCTTATGAAACAATATACAGCCAAAAGAAAAGAATTTTACACAATGTTTGTTGTATTATCAACAAAAAAAGAATCGTAAAATAATCTAATTTAAAAGTTATTTAGAAAACAGATACATTTTTAATATAACGCTGATTAATGTAAGCCACGTTCACTTTTGTTCGTCGCCGCACTTATAAATTAATTCTTTAATTTAATTAGAAAGTGTTATTAATCAAGCTATGGAATTATTTTTATATTGTTTTAATTAAATACCCTTTAAAAAAATAATAATGAAATACTCTTTTAAAATATTTAAATATTAAAATCATTGTCACAGTGGGACGAGCAACGACCAAACCCTAACGATGCACGCAGGCCCAACATTGACAACTGAGAAGAAACGGAATAGCAGTATAAAACTAAAAAAAATAATTAAAAACACAATCGATAATATAACCGTATTCGTGGGCAGCAAAATGCCTTAAGCATTAATATGGCAGCACGCAAAATAATATTTCACACTGTATAAACTAAATGTCTTTTTGAATGTATTCGCCAATTTATTTTCCCTAAACTGTGCAAATGATAATTAATATTCTATCGTCTTAACTTTTCGTTTCAATAATAAAGACTAAAGAAATACACCCATCCATTATGAGCAATTGATTTAGGGCCGAAACGAGAGGAGAATTCTATTCGCGCGAAGTTAAAACCGATAATTCATTTCCAAATTCTATCTATCGCAAAAGAAACACACTAATTTTATAATAGCTCTTAAGAAATAGCAATAATTTTACATAAATTTTATTAAATAATCTCTGTATGAAATTTAAAATGAGATAAAAAGGACACAACGCTAAAGATAATTGATTTAATCATGTTTAATAATGTGAGCAAAGAAAACATTCTGATTTAATATTCCTTAATTTAAAACAATTATTTAATATTTTGATTCGCTGTCTTCTTTTGTGTGTGTGTATATATGCGTGCATGTGGTGGGGCGCTGAATCTAAATTACGCAGTCTTGTCATGTTCACGTTGTGTTTGCATACAAAGTTTTGAAGATTAATAACTATGAATTTATACAATCATCGTATCAAAGGGAGATAACCTCGGAGGAGCCAGCCATTTTGGAATCTTAAAATGGTCACTCTGAATACCGAATTCCATTCAATAAAGGCATTTAGATATGATAATCATGTTTTTTTTTATGAAAGAAGCCATCTCATAGTGACAACATTATACTTTTTTAAGACTTCGAGTTAAGATAAGTGTAGTATCTGTTCTGACTTCAGTCAGACAAAAAGATATTCTCCTTGACTTACGTTATTATGTGACCC
Organism: Euprymna scolopes; assembly: GCF_053919585.1. Taxonomy (NCBI): domain Eukaryota; kingdom Metazoa; phylum Mollusca; class Cephalopoda; order Sepiida; family Sepiolidae; genus Euprymna; species Euprymna scolopes. The sequence goes on from NC_136498.1 coordinate 100,049,508, forward strand.
TTTTTGCTAGGCTTAGACTTTCCTCATGTAAAAAACTGGCCTTGTGTAAAACTTTATTCTCGAGACGAGGTATTTCCAGCCATTAGAAAAAACGTGGAAGACTTCGCCGAATTTGTTCACGTTTAACCTGCACCTACTGGCATTGGATGAAACTTTTTTTTTTAAATGTGATTATGTCGCATAACATGCTGGTTTGAAAGCAAGTAAAGCTGTTTTTTTTTTAAATTTTCGTGATGAGGATTGATAATTTATATCATTGGATTTTCAGACTACTGTTTTCATCTTGAGTGTTATTCGCACAACGTTTCGATCGATGTAACCTCTGATCTTCAAGTGTATCTTATCTAATTCAGGACTTCTATCCGATTATGACCAACGGAACGAGATGTTACCCCTGTGGATTAAATAAAGGGTTTCGTTAAAGATTCCGAGGTCAACAAAATACATCAACTTTCATTTGTCAATGTTGATTTAAGAAGTTGTAAATAAATAATTAAAACATAACTCAATAATTTCTTATTAGTAAAACGACTTTTAAGCAAAATTAAACTTAATTAATCAACATAGTTGCCTTCTAAAGTGATGCACTGTTTATATATATATATATATATATATATATATATATATATATCATTCAACCACGGTAGTTGTTGAATATATGCTTAAGTCCGAAATTGAATGAATCGAGACACATTACAAACCCCCACCACTAATTCCGTTCGCAACCAAATTTCAAACAGGTTATATAGTTGGATAGAACACCTCATTAGCTACATTTTGAAAAAAGATTTCGAAAATTGGTTCAGTAGAAAAAAAGTTACAACAAAATATGTGGGTTCACAAACAGGAGAGTAAGTACATAAGTGACTAACGCTTTTTTTTATTTTATTTTGCATAACGTTTTTTGTATATAAATATTTTTTATTGATATTTTGCCAATATGTCATGTTAGCGTAACGGTTAGAGTACCGGGGGTTTGTGGAAAGATTTTAGGTTCAATCCCGTGTATCGTTTTTTATTTATAATTAAAAAACCGAACTTTTGTTTAATAACTAATTTTTTTTAACTCTCCTTATGATTTTATAGCAAAAAATGGTGAATTTATCGATTAAAAATATTAGTGAATTCCATGATATACATATTCTTTGAATGAACTCAAATTTTTCGCTATTACATTTGATGAAAAATGTAGTCCCATTTTGGCAATGCGTCTGACCAATGATGCTTTTGAACCCGCGACCAGCACTGCGATGTTATCAGCATCAGCCTGGGCATAAATATTCCTATTTTTAAACTCCTTTAAAAGAGGATTCAGCATACAGTTCCATAGTAAAGGTGATAAAATCCCACTTTGGGGGTTTCATTTAACTACTTCCCTTTTAACAGTTGCCATCAGTAGTTCTACTTGAACTGTTCTGTGCCTCACCATATACTCAATCCATCGAATGAGTACTGGTGGCACATTGAGTTCTCGTAGCGACTTGAACATACTACTGAAGGGTATGTTGTCAAAAGCTCCAACGATATCTAAAAAGACACCGAGTGCCATCTTCTTTTTTGTTAGTTTACGCTCTATACAGATCACGAATTCATGAACCGCAGTCTCGGTAGAGACCCTGGCTCGGAACTACTGTGATTGAATGATAAATATTGCATAAATGTGTGTTTGAGAGCTAATTTTTTTGACAATCATTAATAAATATTATAAATTTATATATTAATACAATAGCAATGCCTGGAAAAATCATGGATTATATGGAAAAATGCGCACATGAAAAGTAATATTCTTAAGATTTTATTAAACCTGGAAAAGTAAAGGACAAGAAATTCAACCTGGAAAAGTAAAGAACAAGATATTCTAGTAAAGTAAAAAATAAGAATTTTTTAGACTTAAAATATTGCAGCTAAAAATAAAATTTGAATATTGATAAATATTTTATTTATTATTTGCATATGTTGTTGTTTATTGTTGAGTTAAAAAGAATTAAATGATCCTAATTATGATATAATAAAATTATTAATTTTTATGTAAATTATAAAATTATTAATTCCATCTGCTAACTAACTAACTAATGAATTAATTTTATTCAAACAATTTTCACTACATAAATATATGCAAATAATAGGGGGGAAATAAGTTCAATCCAGCGACTGACACCCTTTCTCACTAAGATACGATTTATATTTGAAATACAACAATACATTGTATATATGTTTACGCCTTAAGATACAATTTATATTTGAAATACAACGATACACTGTATCTATGTTTACGCCTTAAGATACGATTTATATTTGAAATATAACGATACATTGTATCTATGTTTACGCCTTAAGATACGATTTATATTTGAAATACAACGATACATTGTATCTATGTTTACGCCTTAAGATACGATTTATATTTGAAATACAACGATACATTGTATCTATGTTTACACCTTAAGATGCGATTTATATTTGAAATACGATACATTGTATCTATGTTTACGCCTTAAGATACGATTTATATTTGAAATACAACAATACATTGTATCTATGTTTACGCCTTAAGATACGATTTATATTTGAAATACAACGATACATTGTATCTATGTTTACGCCTTAAGATACGATTTATATTTGAAATACTACGATACAGTGTATCAATGTTTACGCCCTAAGATGCGATTTATATCTGAAATTCAACGATAGATGTTACCTATGTTTACGCTCTAAGATACAATTTATATTTGAAATACAACGATACACTGTATCTATGTTTACGCCTTAAGATACGATTTATATTTGAACTACAACGATACATTGTATCTATGTTTACGCCCTAAGATACGATTTATATTTGAACTACAACGATACATTGTATCTATGTTTACGCCCTAAGATACGATTTATATTTGAACTACAACGATTCATTGTCTTTGTTTTCGCCTTAAGATACGATTAATATTTGAAATACAACGATACATTGTATCTATATTTATGCCCTAAGATACGACTACGTTTTAGGATGCGATTTGAAAAATCGCACGACGTCATCAGTAGGAGGCAGAGTGTTCGTTCAGCTACCAGAGTCAATCCGAATGCTCATTAAGCACCCAAGGTTACTCGAACTTCTGTTCGCTGTTGTATAGAAAAAACGTTGTGCTGTTGTGTGTTTGTGATTCTCGTTTGTTTTCTTTTAATTCAATTAACATTTATTAAGATTCCTTGAGTGAACTATTGATCCTAAGTCTAAGAATGAGGATAGGGATAAGGAAAAACAAAAGAATATTATCGCAATGGAAATATATAATGGTATAATAGAAAAACATGCAGGGGGTTTGAGAATCTGTAGATCAAGTGTTGAAGGTGAGGACAAAGGGACCAAAAGAAATATTGAAAGTGATTAACCTATGTAGAATAAAGCAAAAGCAAAAAAAACAAACAAACAAACAAACAAACAAAACAAAGCAAAAAGCCACTTAAATTAAAAAACGAAAATATAAACAAAAAATACAAAACGCAAATCAATAAAAAAGTGTGTATATCGTAGGTTAGACTACGCTGTCTCAGCCTTCTCTCTCCGTCTCCTTCTCCTAGTTCACCTTTGTTAGCCGCTTATCGCTGTCTCCATGGTAAGATTGTTACTATTTTATCACTTTTTTAAATTTATTTTTTCTCTTACATAAGAACTTAAATCAAGCATTTAGGAAGTCCATGACAATGGCTTAAAGCCGGATATCTGGCCTAAAGTACTGGAGCTTTTGTTTGTGCAGTACAAGAGCAGGCATTAGGAACACGATTGTTAAAAAAAGTGGTTCTAGGAGAGGAAATTGCTGCAGAATGCCGGATTTGTGGTAAGACCTCGGAGTCAATTGCGCACCTTGCAGCAGGGTGTAGTGGACTGGCCCAGATATATATATATATATATATATATATATATATATATATATATATATATATAGAGAGAGAGAGAGAGAGAGAGAGAGTACCGCAAAAGACACGATCGCATGGGACTCCGGATATATTGGGAGGTGTGTAAGAGGGTTGGGGTAAAGTGTGCTGGAAAATGGTTTGAGGAGGTGCCTGATGAAGTAAGAACAAATGAGGATGGCAAGGTAGAGGTATGGTGGGACAAAAGTGTCATAACGACCAAGCAATTGGAACATAATCGTCCGGATTTGGTCGTCATTGACAAGGTCTAAAAAAACTGGCAGATTGCAGACTTCTCAGTACCCTGGGACAGGAATGTGAGAGAGAATGAGAATGAGAAGTGGAGCAATTATGCTCCATTGGCCTTGGAGATAAGGCGTATACACGGAGTTAAAACACAAATAATCCCGGTCGTAATTGGTACACTAGGAGTAGTATCAAGTCGTCTAGAAGGACAATTGAAAAAACTACAAATTTCTGATGTTTTAGGCGGCCTTCAAACCTCTGCAATTATAGGTACCACCAACATCCTTAGGAAAACCTTTGATCTTTGAAGCTCCTAGTTTGAAGCCGGAATTAAGGGAAATCCCCTGGGAATGAATCCCATCCCTTTTCATTTTCATATCGTCTATGATCTTTTCTTTTTTTGCATTTTTCCTTTTAATATCCTGAGGATTTCCTCTGCAATAGGGACGCAACGTTGATTATTTCATAAATTTATTGCTTTTTTTCTTTTTTCAAAACAACATAACGTCAACCATCGCTGGTATTTTATGTTTAGACAACGTCGAGTCTTACTGCTAATATATATATATATATATATATATATATATATATATATATATATATATATATATATATATATATAAAGATATTTGCATATTTGATTTGGGCATAAAAATATTCTATACCTATGAACTGACAGTTCATATTTAACAATACCTTGCAACTGTCTTTTTCCAAGGATTCACATTGATACATTCGAGAGTATAAATCAGAAAATTTATAGATTCGAGAGTATAAACTATTAAATGTATAGATTCGAAAGTGTAAACTATTGAAATTGATAGGTTCGAGAGTATAAGCTATTATAATTGATAGGTTCGAGAGTATAATATATTGAAACCGATAGGTTTGAGAGTATAAGCTATTCAAATTGATAGGTTCGAGAGTATAAAGTACAGAAATTTATTAGTCATAAACTTAGAGTATAAGAATAACAAGTTCACCTTTCATGACCATTGGTGACAAGTGAACGTCACACTCGAGGAATGAATTTAAATGCACCTCTCATGTTTTATATGCTAGTCTTGGTTAAAATTAGAGAGAATATGAACTCCAATCCTCATAATTTCAAGTATTAATATTGTACACTTTCTCTGATGGATTGTAAACTATGCTACATTTCCGGGATTAAATTCGACACACGGCGTTTTTTATTTATTTAAATAAGAAGCATCTCATTTGCATATAAGATGACAAGATTGACACCATGTAAAGAGACGCAGCGGCCATTTTGTTTTCTTTTTGCTTCCGGCGGATACTACAATCTGCTGGGAGAAGAGATTTGTACAAATTTTAAGGCATTTAATCACAGTATGGACGACACATAAGATGCGGGTGTGTAAACCAGCGGATGAGTACGGAAAATTTCCACGTAAGGTTAAATTAGATAAAGTAGAAGTCGTGGCAAATACGTATCGCAGCAATTTTACCTATGACTGCGTGAGGGTGAATAGATGAATTCATACCAAAAAGCCCTGCAGCTCACAGTCTGCATTCTTGACTACAATATAAACCGCCATATACTTCTAATTCAATAGACTAAATTAAGTAGCCCAAAGCTTTCCACTATTTCATGTTTTTTTTTTCAAATATTGCTCCAGGTTTTCACGTAATCAAAATCTAATTTTAGGTAACATAATTTACATTATGCGTTGCTAAAAAGAACCATGAACATGTTAAATTTTCAAATCCACTAGCAATTAGATTGTAAATGACTAAAATGTAAAAATAATATAATATTTTTCAAAGCCACAGTAGTATTTTGTATATTTTAAAATAAAGGGTTTGGTAAAACTAGCGGCCATGTTGAAAATCACGCTAATTTGTATTAGTGACGATAACAATGCATATGTAATTAATCTTACTGTTGTGGTGGCACCCACTCATTTACATATGTGGATAATATTACACATAAATAGCAAGACTCGGTTAGTCTGAGTGTGTGTTAACCAAAAGCCACCGAAGGCCGAGCCGAGAGCAGATATGTTCTCCAGCCAAGACTCTCTTACTTGACAACCATTATATACTGTAAATATACTTTTTCTTAATACACTTCTTATTGATCTACCTTGTTGAGTCTTCATTTGTATTGCCTTATACGTTATTTGGTTCAACCTGCAAACATAACAGTTGGCGACGAAGATGAACGTCAAACATAACACTTACAATCAGTAAACAAAATAAATTTTCTTGCGTTTGGTAACAGTTATTTATTGTATATTATTCTTGTACTTCATGCATCACTGACACAGATTTTATATTTATTTCACATAACTTTTCCAAATCATGACTTTAATGCGATTTCTCTCCTGCCATGTAAACGTGGCGATAACAAATGCATAAATAATAAATCTTGCACCTGTTAAAATCATGAAGGTAAGTGGAAAAGGACATTTTGTAGCGCTTGATAACAATCTTTTGTTGTTTATCGGTTCTTTTTACCGCTCTTTTTCTTGTTAACTATATCGCCTCATTCCATTGTTTTATCCAAAGAAAGATAAAGACTATTCTTGGTTACAGATTCTGAATTTATTAGAAGTAAATAATATTAGACAATTCGCAAATGTTTAATTAAGTTCAACATCTTTTTCAATTTTACACTCTCATCCCTAACTGATATTGTACGCATGAATTAAGTTACTTCAAAGTAAAGCTTCTGCACCTAATACTCATCTGCCTACAATAACTGCCAACAATTTTCCTTACTCTCTTTCCGTGCCTAAAACTAAACAAAAATTCCAAAAGCAAAGATTCTTACCTAGAAGATTCGACAGAATTCCACTTTATGGTTCCCTCTTGCCAAATTTTCACAAAAACACTCGACTAGCTACAACAACTATATACGATCTCCCCCCCACTCTCTAATTGTGCATACATCTAAACGGAGTTTCCATGAATAAAGCTTCTTTCACAGAACTGCTCACCCGTGGAACACTGGTCTGCTGGCATGCTTCCCAGTTGGATACAACATGGTATCCTTCAAATCCAATATAAACACGTTCTTGTTGAGCCGTCCCTATAAATAATTAAACTCTATCCAATTTACACCATTAAAGATTACTCCACAACCAAGCTTACATTCATTAATACTTATCCTCGAGTGGCGTTCGGGCCTTGATAAGTGGTGACTCCCAAGTAAAAATAAAAGTGTTCGTTTATAAAACATAATGACATGGGCGATCCCCCAGCTGACTACAACATGGTTGTTTTCAGGTCTAATCTAAATAAGACCTTATTGGGCCGTCCTCTTAAATAATCAAACCCTACCCAAGTTTCATCATTATTGACCATCACGGTGTTGTCCCACAGCCTATCCAACATTTATTAACCCCTCTGACCTTTGAGCCTTGATATGCAGTGATCTCCCCCTAGTAAAAAATGGTGAAAACTGCGCGTGAGTCGATCACATTAAAATACCTGTCCTCTCTGTTTGTTTGTTTTCATATTTTTCACAAACAGCGGTGGGAATTTCGATAACTCGTATTTCACTGTCTTTTTTTGATAATTATGGTTATGAACAATTACCTCTTCTTATTTCCTGAAACGATCATATTTTTCAGTCGTCAAAATTGTTGTGTTCATAATAATTTTAGACACGTATAAATGACGACAAGTGCCAACACAATTTTTAGCATTTTTGCTTGTTTTAAAGGCAGGTATTCATTTTAGAGGTAGAATTATCACAAGAAAATAATGATTCTTGACAAAATGAATTCATTGTATTATTTTTGTTCAAAATTGCTCAATCATTTTTTTTTTCTAATAATTAAATACAGATTGGCCCACTTAAAAGTAGCCCAGGAAATGTACTAGAGAGGAGAAACATTCTTTTATTGTTTAAATTACATGTAGCGTTGTTTAAATTACATGTAGCGTTGTTTAAATTACCTGTAGCGTTGCTTAAATTACATGTAGCGTTGTTTAAATTACATGTAGCGTTGTTTAAATTACCTGTAGCGTTGTTTAAATTACATGTAGCGTTGTTTAAATTACCTGTAGCGTTGTTTAAATTACATGTAGCGTTGTTTAAATTACATGTAGCGTTGTTTAAATTACATGTAGCGTTGTTTAAATTACATGTAGCGTTGTTTAAATTACCTGTAGCGTTGTTTAAATTACATGTAGCGTTGTTTAAATTACCTGTAGCGTTGTTTAAATTACATGTAGCGTTGTTTAAATTACATGTAGCGTTGTTTAAATTACATGTAGCGTTGTTTAAATTACATGTAACGTTGTTTAAATTACATGTAGCGTTATAAAAAATGTTGGGAGTGCTCCCCATTTACGTCTATGCATTTCTGGACACGTTTAACAACGTTTGCAGATACTGCCTGTAGATGTTCTCTGGTGATTCTCCTGATAGCCTTGTAATACTCTCATTTAATTGGTCAAGATTGTGAGGATTATTTGCATAAACTTTTTGTTTTAAAGTCACCCAAAGATAAAAATCACATGATCATTAGTGCGGGAATGTAGTGGCCATAACCCTTTGGTTATTGTTCTCTCTTCCGTCAACATGTCATGAACTCGTGTCAGTGATCTGTGCAACGTGTGTCATGTAACGCCATCTTGTTGGAAAAAGAATTGCATTTCGTCTTGTAGTGTCAGTTGGTCGTTATGAGAAAGATTAGATTAGATCGGGATACTTTCAAGTGGGCCACTTAATGTGAAAAAAAGAAAATTAGCTCAAGCTCTCTAATCTTTCTTTTTTTTTTAGATTAGAGAAAGATAGAGATTGGGCTAATTTTAAATGAGCCGCTTAATCTGAAAAAAATAATTGAGTAGATAGATCGGGCTACTTTTAAGTGGGCCGCTTAATATGAAAAAAAAATAGCTCAAGCTCTCTAATCTTTCTCTTTTAGAGCTTTCTCTTTTAGATTAGGGAAAGATTAGAGATCGGGCTACTTTTAAGTGGGCCACTTAATCTGAAAAAAAAAAAGAGATTAGAGAAGGCTAATTTTAAGTGGTTCACCCTATATAATTTATGTTTTTGCTAACATACTCAGTTACTTTGTTATATCACTAACAGAGATTTTATATTTATTTCACATTTATTCTGTATTACTTTTCTTTTGCGCGACTTAAATTTTCCATATCACGGCTTCTTTGCGATATCTCTTATCTCTCTTTTGTAGCTAGCGGCGTTCAAAATTAAAACGCTTAAACTAGTTTCTGCGCAACTGGTTCCACGCATGCCTGATTAATTATAACAAATAAAATAATTCAAGTCAATCTATGTATTTCTCTCAATTCATAAAAATTGCCGTTTTGATTCACGCTGTCTATAACGGAGTTTTCTTCAACAAACAATTAAGCCAAAATCCATGGCAGAGTTAACATTTACGTTATCCCAGTCCCTCTGCCGAGCTTCAGGTAGCAATCTCAACTTACACTGTCATAAGTATATGCACGCTGATAATAACACACACACGTACACACAACGCAGTAATTATTTCACATTATCGTCTGCTCATCTCCCAAAATGTATAAACTTAGTCATTTTAAGTATTTTCAACTTTTATCACTGAACTTGCTTCAATCAAAGATCATAAACACTATCGTAATACTTTTTAATGACATATAATTTGTGTAATTGCGTGAGGAATTTTGATTACGATTTGTCAGACTATTGGATAATTTATGATCTTTAATTATCGACCAAGACTTTTTTGATATCTCAATTAATGAATTCCCCTTTATCCCACAAGGACACATAAAAATATAAATAAACTATCTGTATTTCTATCTATGTAAACTTCCATTCAACACACGCATTATCCAGCAAAATATTTTAATACTAGAGCACTTGTAACTTAGTGAATAAATATCTGTCATATTAACTCTACTCATATATTAACTCTACTTATATATAAAAGGCACTTTGTCACTGTGCGTTTCTGTGCGTGAATTCATTCCCTATATACTCCAAAAAGGATGGGCGCACTTTTTAAAACAAAAATCACACAAATATACACTAAGTGCTTGGGAGTGTTCTTAGATTTTATATTGGAATGCTTCTGATCAGTATCGAATTTCGATAAACGAAAAAAAAATCCAATCAAAAAAGGAACAGTCCGATTTTGACCAAAGGTAACACCTTTACACCGCATAACATCACAAGAGCATTTGAGAAATTTCATCATCGCACAAGCAGAAGGACCCAGCGTATAAATCAAGAGTAGGTTCTTTGATGAGACAGAGTCGCGTTCGAAATGAATATTTCTGTTTAGAGCACAATTAAACCATGATTCTTGACTTTTGCATTTTAAACTTTAATTCAAACAAATATAATTTTATAAAATCCAGAATAGGTTTCTCCACAGTGCAATGTAGATTATAATGTATTGTGAACTAAGTCACTGCGGGTATGCATGTGAATCTTCTTTCCGGTGCATTGCAGTGGGTCTCCGACTAGAGTAGGCAATCGATCGATTTGATTGAAAAAAATGGGCGACTTCACCGATTTCGATAATAATAAAAGTATTGGAAGTCTAGAACACTTGTTGACCCTCATTCAACGACGGGTACCGTCAGATTTCCCTGCTAGTTATATATATATATATATATATATATATATATATATATATATATATATATATATATATAATTTCTAAACTTTCACATCGGCTGAAGATTATGTTTCAAGAAAAGCATCATAAAATATCGAAAGTAGAATCTTGACACTCTTGATAAATAAAGCCCATCATTCATTTTCAAATAAGTATATATTTTGCAATAGTAAAAATATTTACATTCGATTTTATCAGCTCTCCCTTGTTCCATTCTCTTTCATCTTCCCAATTGTTTCTCTCCTTTTCTCTTTCGTTTCCTCTTTTCCCTTTCTTCTCTTTCTCGTGTTTTTATCCCCTTTTTATTTGCTTTATTCGGCTTTCCTAATTTACACAATTTACTGTTCATCACATCCTCTAAAAGATTCGTGTTCTACTGAAAGGTGTGCACGGTGACAATACAAGCAAACCAGTTAACAAAAGCTTTAGTAATACATAGATCTTTCATGATCATCAGGACAGGCTCCTTGCCCGAACCAATGTGACTCTTCGTCTCCAGAGTTTTTTGTCATCCATCAGCTGCCTCAGATCTTCAGGTTAACAGTTGGTTCGTGTCTATTTGCTGGATGTATGTGGATCTAGGTCGTCCTTTGCTTACGTGCCCGTGTCGTGACGTCCATAGCAATACATCACTCACCAATTCATGCTTGTTCCTCAGAAAGTAACCGGCAAATCGTAATCGTCTCTCCCTGATAGTATTTTGCGAATATATATTTAATGCTGTTCGTATACGGGTGTGTGTGCCGTCTAGTTTTCTTTCCAATCTTTTGGTGTGTGTCCAGGCTGTAGCACTCTAAACAAGGACAGACTCTATCACTGATCTGAAGAACTGTCTTTTCAGTTTGTTAGTTAGCCTTGAAGTCTATACTAAACGCAACCCATCCAGTGCGGCCCATGCTTTTGAGATGTGAATTTCAATATCTCTCTCAGTGGAAACTATGTTGCTGCCCAGATACGTAAACTCAGCGACTTCTTTCAGTGTTGTTCCAACCAGAGCCCTGATCTCTCCTTTCACATTGAAAGTCATAAACTTTGTTTTATTTGCATTAATAGATCTTTGGCGGTTCTTTATTTGGTGAGTCACCATTTTTAGAGAGGGTTATTTATAAACGCCGCCGTTCACTCTCAATACCCCATGTAAGAGGAGGGTTTGCGTGTAATAGTGAGACAAGGGTTGCCCAGTATGAACCACCTGTTTCCTAAATCGATTCTGCAATCCAGTGGCAAGGAGAGTCCAGGACGACTGGAAACAATATCGAAATAAGCAGAGAGTACACGTAGCACATGGCGTTCAAAAATGGGCAGCAATTTTAGGGCCCACCAACATTGCTTAACTCCGGTTATCTAACGGGAACAGTTATTAAATTAAGAGGGTTATTTAAGCGTTTATAATCAAATGTGAGACACAAACAAAACAAAATAATGAGTTTAAAAGACTTACATTCACAAAAGAAATATTTTATATATGTTTAAAATGGAAGTTTACAAGAATAGAAAAACCATAGAATGTTTGTGAATATTTTAGAAATTTTGTAAAACAAGGGGAATTAATTATTTAAAATATCGAAGAATCCAAATTCGATAGTTTAAGAACCGTGCGTTACATGGGCCACAAAAACGTAATCAAAATTTTCCCGCTCATTTATATAAATTATATTTCATTAAAAGTTATTAATAAGAGTCAATGTTCATTTGTTTTCATATTAGAAAGAAAGTTCAGTGAAAAGGTTGGGAATATTTTCAATGAATAGAATTGCGGCGATTTTCGGAGATTAAATACACTGATTCACTATCATACGCATTCTTGATTTCAAAATCGGATTACAGAATGCCAGTTTTTTTTCAAGTTGGATCTAGTAAAGGCTTATTACCAAATTCCAGTGGCAGAAGATGGTATCCATAAAACAGACCTGACCACACCATTTGGACTTTACGAATTCGTTTGAATGCTTTTCGGACTTAGAAACGCTTGTCAGGCCTCCTAGAGGTTAATAGACGAGGTTTTTAGAGACCTGCCATTCGTATTCGCATACGTAGATGATGTCCTAATTGCTAGTAGAAACTTCGACGAACATAGACAACAATTAGAACAAGCTTTCCAAAGACTGACCCATTACGGGCTAAAAATAAATATTGAAAAATGTATCTCCAGCCAACAGGAGATTAACTTCTTCGGACACGCAATCGATAAGGACGGAATATCACCATTACCCGAGAAAGTAAGTGCCATTTCAAATTTCCCACAACCTACGTCTGTTAGACAAGTTTGTCGTTTTATAGGTGTAATTAACAATCACAGACGATTTATACCCAACTGTTCTACGATGTTAACACCGTTAACATCACCGTTGATGAACAAAACGAAAAACCAACAGTTAAGGATAGTAAAAAAACGAAATTCACACTTACAACGGATGCGTCAGACATTACCATAGGAGCAGTTATTCACCAACATACTGAAGATACAATGCCTCCTATATCGTTTTTTTCAGTCAAACTGAGCAAGACACAGACAAAGCACAGTACATTTTCAAGGGAGCTATTGGCGATTTACTTGGCAATTAAATATTTAAGACATCTTTTAGAAAGAAGAAACTTTTGCGTTTATATTGACTATAAAACTTTAACGTATGCACTACATACACATGTAGATAAATATGGTCCACGAGAAATCAGACATCTTGATTATATAGACCAATCTACCACCGATATCAGATACGTCAAGGGACAAGAAAACATTATAGCAGACGCATTATCACAAGCTACAAATACTTCGCTAAATTCCAGTTCACTTAGTATGAAATTAATTGCACAAGAACAAAAGACGGACGAAACACTCGCAGAAGACATACAACAGAAAACGTTTTTACAACCGAAAGAAATGCCAGTACCCTTTAGTGCAACAACATTTTATTGCGACACAAATTGTATAAACACCGTTTATTGTACATGTTTTATTTTATTTGTGGTGGAAAAAGGGATCTTATGAGATCTGAGCAGTACTACACCATTTCTCACTTCAGCATGCTTCAAAATAAACAATAGCAATGAAATTTTTTTTTTATAATACTAGCTTTGTTTATTATTCCGTTTTTGGCACTCCACATCGGCCAATTTTTATCACCATCGAGGTGCTAAAATATCTCAATATTTAAAAACAATTTTTACGTACTGTAGTAAAACATTACACATTTAGAGAACAGAATTATTTTGTTTCATTAAGAATGTAATACAAACTTTGCTCATTCAGACACAAAGAAGTTCATCAGAGTAAATTCTTTATCCTCACACATTCATAAAAAGAAAAAAAAAGTATTCATTGCATAATTCCATCGCTTTTGCAAATTTGTATTTCCAAAACGTTATTCACAATCGTCGTGCAATCGAAATCTCTAGTTTTCCCTTAAGGTTGACTCTATCTTGATTTACTGTCACTGAATATCAGTAGGAATTTACAAGAATGACAATAAATTAAACCATGTCCATACATACCGCCGAACATCAGACGAGAAGTTTTCCAACATTTCTACAATTTATTCCATCCAGGCAAAAGAGCTACTGTAAAAATAATATCAGACCGTTTCGTCTGACCAAATATGAACACAGATATTCGAAATTGGACTTAGATGTGTGTACCCTGTCAAAAGAATAAAATTCACAGGCACACAAAGTCACCACTGGGCACTTTCAGCACGCCTGATGCTAGATTTACCAATATTCACGTCGACTTGGTAGCACCAATATCCATCTCAAAGGACACACCCACATCCTCACCATAGTCAACAAATTTAGCAGGTGGCCTACAGCCATACTCGTGAAGGACACAGCGGCTGCGACAATAGCTAATGCTATACTACAGGATTGGATAGCAATCTTTGGAGTATCTTCAGTAATCACAACGGATAGAGGCTCAGAATTCCAATCGACTCTCTTTACAGAATTTAACCAATTGTTGGGAACAAACCACATAAAGACTACAGCTTATCTTCCTTACTCGAACGGCCTTGTCGAACATTTGCACAGACAACTAAAAACTTCTTTGTCTACTAGTCTTAACAACGCAGACTGGACGGATATTTCACCGTTAATTCTTTTAATGATTCGAAACACAATAAACAAAGACTTGCAAAGCACGCCAGCAGAAGTAGTTTTGGGATCAGCAGTGACACTACCTGGACAATATTTTAATGAGAACACAGACATTTTACCCACAACTACATTAGTGAGAGAGTTAAAACACAAAAAGTCTTCTCTCAATTTTACCCCCACAAGGAGGACTGACAGACAAACTTATAGTCCTAACGACATTCACACTTGTCAATATGTGTTAATCGGGAATGATGCAGTAAAAAAACACTTTGTCCAAATTACTCAGGACCTTTTGGAAGTTTTGGACACGGGTAAAAAATATTTTACTGTCCTGTGAAAAGAAGGGAAGGATAACATCGCGATTGACCGAATTAAACCAGCGTACATTGAGGAATACCTTCAAATAATTTCCCCACCAGAACAAACTCCTATGAAACAAGGGATGCAGCACAAAAAGATACAAACGCCAAGCATATGGTAGGAAAGTCCACTGGCCAAAACCGTTACGTATTTGAAGCAATCTTTTACAATCTGGGGAGAGTATTTGTGCGGTTAGACACACCTAAAAAATGTATTCACTTCTTGTTCTGAAATTAACAAATAAATAAATAAAAACACAATTACGTGTGTAATCAAACAAACAAACAAAAAAAAGAAATACATTTCAGAAGCGCAAACATTTAATAAATACGCCCACGCAAATTCTGCTGGGAACAAAACTTAAAATGCTTGTTGTTCGGCGGACGTAGTTGAAAGCATACCACAATCAACACTCAGAAAAATATTTAATATTCAAAGCCTTTTTTCTCATATTGCCTGGAAGCCGATCGACAAATACTTAAATGAATTCACTCACTCACTCACCTACTTCTCTGTTGGTGCTCCGATTTCCCCACTTTTCGCTCACTGCTCTTCCTCTTTTTTCTAATCACGTCAACGACTCCATTGCTACGTATTTTTCCGCTAGCATGGCAAAACACGATTATTCACATGCACGCACTCACGCGCGCACACACACACACACACACACACACACACACACACACACACACACACACACACACACACACACACACACACACACACACACACAAACACACACACACACACACAGAAGCGCTCATCTACACGCACCCACACACACTGCGAATAATACATTTACCTTCCTCTATATTTCTCCCAGCACACACAAAAATTAAGCCCGTTTTCTCGCCGAGAAAACAAAAGACAATCTCTGCTTTTTCTTGTCAAAACAACGAACAATCTCAGTGACTTCTACATCCGTAAAAACTGTCTATCCAGACACACCTTTTGGACACTAAAAATGTTTCCTTTGTTATTTGTTATTTTTGTATGAATAAACACCGTTTATTTCACATGTTTTATTTCATTTCATTTTATTTGTGGTGGAAAAAAAGGATCTTATGAGACCTGAGTAAACAATCCTCAATTCTTCAAAATAAACAATAACAATGAAAACATTTTATAATTTTACCTTTATTTATTATCCAGTTTGTCGAACTCAACATCAGCCAATTTTTATCACCATCGAGGTGCTAAAATATCCCATTATTTAAAAACAGTTTTTGAGTACTTTAGCAAAACATTACACATTTAGAAAACAGAATTATTTTCCTCGTTGCTCATTCAAACACAAAGAAGTTCGTCAGAATAAATTCTTTTTCCTCACACATCCATGAAAAAGAAAAAAAAAACAGTATTCATTGCGTAATTTTATCGCTTTAGCAATTTTGTATTTCCAAAACGTTATTCACAATCGTCGTGCAATCGAAATCTGAAGTTTTCCTTAAGGTTGACTCTGTCTTTATTTCCTGTCATTGAATATCAGTAGGAATTTACAAGAATGACAATACATTCCTACGTTAGTGCAAAGCAATGAGAATTATTTTATGGTGTAGCCGTTAGCAGTGAGGCTTTATATACTAATACCATTTCAGTCTGGCGTTTCCCAGGTGTTTGGACGTGTATGTTGAGCAAAAAAACAAAAAAAAAACAGCAACAAAAAAGAAAACAAGTGGTAGTAGAAGGCAAGCTCAAACCCATACCGCGAAGGAACAAAAGAACGGGAGAAAAGCTTGACGTCTTTGATGTTACGACCACCACCAAACCGGAAGTGACTTATGTTTTAATTAAGGCTAGACAATCGAGAGGAGAGGATGATTTTTAAAAATATCTGCGGAAAAGCGACCCCCCTGTAGAAAAGTGGCCAGTTTAAGGTGAAGAAATTTATGATTTTAGCCAATTTTCGATATTTGTCGTCTGAAAGGTCGAACTTCAAAACGATACTGATCTTGTAAAAATCCGTCGTTTCAGTCGAAGTTTGAGACACACATGCAAACATACATATATACATACATACATACATACATGCATACATTTATATATTGGTAACTAAAAATTTGCAACCCAAGCCGATTAAAAAGCTTGCCATATCTCTGAATACCCTTTATGTCACATTTCAAATGTTTACACCAGAAATTGTCTGAATAATTTGGTAGAGACCGCAGAGGTCAATTTAAAAAAAAAAAAATTTGACCCCTATTATGGCCCCTTAACATTTATTGTTATGGGATCAAATAAAGTTATTAAGTTAGATCCATGTCCAAGGAACCCATATCTAAAGCTTCAAGTGTTTAGACCAACAATTGTTGCAGGAGTTTGGTAGAGTTCTCAAATGTCAACTCGTTGAACTTTGACCCCTTAACAGCCAAATTTATGGCCGAAAACGGATCACAAAAATTTTCCCAAATCTCTGTACCCTATATCAGCCTTTGAGACTTTACAAGACCGGTCACCACAGTCGATTGAAAATTTCTTGCGCCGATAAAAAGTCGTAAAACATTGCCCGCCAGTCGATAAAATTTCTTTAAATAAAGAAACGAGAAAAACTAATTTATTTTATGACTCTCAATGACCTATGTCTCATCATTTGTGAATTCTTTCATCTCTAGCTGTGAGGCCGTTGGAATATCACGCTAAAGGTTAACAAGAGGTTAAATTTACACATTCGGCGTGTAGTCAAAATGTCACCTTCATTTAGCTCTCTGATTTTGAAATTCATTTGAAAAAAAAACTTCTTCGACGCTACAACTACATACACTTCATGCTTACAAAACTAAAGACGAACATTTGAAAGAGGAAAAAACGCATCATTCCATCAAGCACGCACCGAAAATTAAATTATACAACAAGTAAGTAATCAGTTTTCGATTCAGTTTTGTTTCTTCGTAAACAAACATTATTTATTCCAGGGGCGGTAGAAATTTATCAGGATATAAACAAATCTGAACATGAATTATAAAAATGTAAACACATAAAAATATCAAGACAGCTAATTATTAGTAACATGTTATACATGATATAATATTTCGACTTGCCTTATAAAAAATAAAAATATAGAATAAATGTATAAAAAACCTTTATTGTTTCATTAACAAAGCTATTTAATTACTAGGTTAATCTTTATAAATTTCGCTGAAATGTTCAATGCTATATGATGCTAAATGTCCATTTTTATTATGATCTCGCTTCGAGTTTTGTTCAATAATTATTGTAAGAAACTATTTCTTATTCTTTTGAGCTGCTGGGATGATTGTGTGTTTCAGAATATTTTTCAATTAAAGATTTCACATTGAAATGTTTTAATGAAAAAATGAATCTCTAATATTTGTTTTGCATTTAAAATATATTTATTTCAAGGGTGTGATTTTACATTATGTTTTCTTTGTATATAAAGTTAGATATATTCGTTTTCTAACGGTACCAATAAACACAATCTTGAATTATTTATATATCAATTGTCACTTTGATACTACGTATCAGCATCCGAAGAAATGATTCTTATTTCTATGGAACAATAATATGAATGATGCTATATAAAGAAACTGGTGTTGTATTTTAACGTTTTGTTGAATATTTACTGAAATGTTTGTGCACACAGACAGACAGATACACTTATACACAAACAGACAGATATACAGACACGTTCACTTTTATAGATATACAGATTAGCATTTCAGCTCGGTGTTGCCCGGGTGTTTAGATGTGTATGTTGAGCAAAAAAAAAAGTGGTAGTCGGAAGGCAGGCTTTAACCCGCATCGCGAAGGAGGATAAAAACGGGGAAAAAACCTGACGTCTTTGCGCCAAACCGGAAGGGACTTTGCCAATTTTTAGTCTACAGACTCAAAATTTGATATACAGCGTACTGAGATTTGGAAAAATCTTTTTAATTCATTTTCGTTAAGGGGGTCAAAGTTCAACGATTTAACCTTTGAGAACTCTACCAAACTCCCCCGACAATTTTGGGTCTACACACTTTAAATTTTATATATAGGTTCCTTGGACATGGATCTAACTTAATAACTTGATTTGAGCCCAAAACAATAAATTTTAAGGGGTCATAATAGGGGTAAAAGTGAAAAGAAATTGACCCTTTTTTTTGCTCAGCATACAACTCACAACTCCTAACACCCGGGCAACGCCAGGCTGAAATGCTAGTATATCTATAAAAGTGAACGTGTCTGTGTATCTGACTGTGTATCTGTGTATGTACATTTCCATTCGCAATAAGTCTGTCAATTTTAAGTCTACAGACTCGAAATTTGATATGCAGGGTACTGAGATTTGGGAAAATCTACCTGATCGGGTTTCCGCCATAAATTTGGCTGTTGGTTGAGGTCAAAGTTCAACAATTTGCCCTTTGAGAACTTTACCAAACTCCTTCGACAATTTTGGGTCTAAGCACTTGAAATTTTAGATATAGGTTCCTTGGACATGGATCTAACTTAATAACTTAATTTGAGCCAAAAACAATAAATGTTAAGGGATCATAATAGGGGTCAAAGTTTAAAAAATTGACCTTTTTTTTTTTTTGCTCAACATACACCTCCAAACACCCGGGCACCCATGCTAGTACACACACACACACACACACACACACACACACACACACACACATATATATATATATATATATATATATATATATATATATATGTGTGTGTGTGTGTGTGCGCGCGTGCGTGTGCATAAAAACCAATCGTCATACTGCATCGATTTCCACAAAATAAACTTTCTTCAAATGATCCAAAAAAAAAAAATGAATTTGTGAAACTTTTAAAAGTTTATAAAACATATCATCTTAAATTATGTCTGACGATATTATTCGATCGATATGATTAATTTAATTTGTTAAACTACAATAAATTTCAAATTTTGACACATCAAGTTTTAACATCGCATTACATGGGTTTGCCTTCATTATTTCTCCCTACTAACACGAAAATAATATTCCATTAATCTTGTACTTTAAACTATAATAAAATAAATGTTCTTTTAAATGAAGTCCGACGACTTTGAAGTATTGTGCTTTATTGGTGGACATTAAACAATGAAATGAAAATAGATTGCGTGTTTAAAAAAATCAATTGGGTGGTCAATCGGATTGATGGGAATTTATGGCGAAAATACATTTTGGTGTCTGTGGCTTGAATGCTCTGTGTTTTGATTTAAAAGCAACACTTTACAATTACACAACTTACTTGGTTATTTTGTTATGTAGCATGTCAACTCTTTACTACAGAATCCAGTCGTTTTTGGTTTTGTTATTTTTATGGCAGGTGCTCCACTGAATTTATATTTATGCCTCCGCCCCTGTAAAACATTCGTAACAAACACTCGTATAATTACAATGTGTTGCCAGATCTGGGGGTGATCTGCCTAGAGCAACCTGTCCTGCTTTAACATTGTTCAAAACTGGTTTCGAAATCGAGTGAGTGATGTCCTTTTCTCCTTCCTACTTCTCACAGAAGAGATGTTACAAGTCTAGCTCTGCTCTATCATTATTTTCATGGTAGGTGCTCGATTGAGCTTCTATTTACAGTCCCTTCCGATAAAGCATTCGCAATAAACACTTGTCTTGCTACAGCAATTGCAAACCATTTCTTTTATTTTCTATCCATGCTTAAATTTAAACGAAAATTCCAAAAGTTTATTTCCTAGAATCATCTGTCTGTATGATCGTCTTCAAGTCTTATGTAAACAAGTCCTTGTTGAGACGTCCTCTTAAATAATCAACTGCCACTCGATTATGAAGGTGTTGTCTCAATAACCACCTGACACTCATAAACTCTTGTACTCTAGTGGGTTTTGTGCCTTGGTAAGACAACCCCTAGTTAAAAACATGATATTGAACTACTACATCTGTTGCGAGTCTATCTCTGTTCTATTTTTATTTGCATGGAAGGTGTTGGACTGAACTTCAATGTATGCTTCTCACCCCCCTGTAAACCATTCACAACAAACACTCGTTTCGCTACAACCACTGTCAACATTTTTCCTAACTCTCCATCTGTGGCTTAAACTAAACGAAAATTCCACGAACAAAATTTCTTTCCTAGAAGTACCCGTCTGTGGAACACAATACTGCGGTTCTCCTTCCCAACTGACTATAAAATGGCCGTTTAGAAGTATCATGTTGAGCCGTCCTCTTAAATAATCCATTCCTAGCCAATTTACGCCATTACTGATCATCACCGGCTACTTAACACTTATTGGCTCTTATCCTCGATTTGAGCCCTGATAAGCGGTGACCCACCCTTAGCAAAACGTGTTTTGTACGATTCGTTGCTACATTTATTTGCTATATAGGCGTAGATACTGTAAACAAATATTTTGTAAAAACTTTATTTTCAGCAATTCTATTTCTTTTAAATTCCTTTCAAATCATGTGTCGTGTGGGTCATAGTTTTGATAGTGTATAGTCAAGAATAGATTTAAGGAATGTTTATATTTATTTTGTTTTGTTTATTATAAGATATACGTGTATTTATCCAAAATTTGAAAGATCTGTATTTGCATTTTTTAGTATGAATTTATGTCAGTTTTTACTTAGAAAGAAATATGATAAAAATATATCATTCATGACTATAGAAAAATATATAGGGGATGCTAATATAACTTTGCGTTGGTTCACAAGTAAAATAAAACTGTAAAATCCTGAGATAAATAATAGTCACGTGTTAGAAATTTATTGAGACTTACACTGACAATAAAAAAGGAATAAATACTGGAAACGGATGAAAACGTCAATAAAGTAGGAGAAACAAAGTTAAAAAACACAACATATTAATATGACAAAATTTTACAGAGATTTTATAGATAAAGTTTTGCATTATTATGCTTGGTGATTTGATCATCTTACTATTATGAGTCTGCTTCTTTGTCTTGAATAGCGCACAATGTATCGAATACTGTTAACTTGCACTTACCGCTTTTAACGTTAACAAACATGCTTGAGAAAGCTGTTTTTTTTGCTTCTATTTTTACTTCTACTTTTAAGTTGTTGCAAAAATAATGTCGTTTTGTATGAGTAAATTGTTCCTTATAAAAGTTAAATGTTCCCGAATTTGAAGTGTGTGTGTGTGTGTGTGTGTGTGTGTCTGCATGTATACGTTTGATTTAAAAAAATCTTTCTTTGAAGATTGTAATGCTGGGTAGTGGGCAGCCAAACCAGGTGCCAACATTACCCTGCTTTTTATTGAAACCAACCGAGAGCTCTTTTTAGTATCCTCACTGTTCCCTTAAGTGCAATTATCTAGATCTCTTTGGCAATAAGTTCACCAGGTAGGATTCAGGTTATTTTTCATAAGCTCTGTGGCACCTATAATAACTGGTATGATTGATATCTCCCTAAGATTCCGATTTCTTTTCATATCATACATGAGACCTTTATATTTGGTCTGCTTCTCCCTTTCAGCTCTTTTCAGACCTCCATCATTAGGGACACTCACTTCAACCAAGGTTGTCACTCTCTCTGACTTATTCCATATAATCCTGTCAGGTTTGACAGCAACATTTTCACGGTAGGTGGCTATAAAGATTACAGGGTCGTAATATATGGTATATAAGTCATTTCCAGCTGTTCTTTCAGGTTAATGTTCCCAGGACTTGCTGTTACATTGGATGTTTAATTTTTTACAGATGGTCCAGTGGAGGTACTTACATACTCCATCATGATTCGCTGTGTAGTAACCGTCCCCCAAAAGAACCTTGCAACTTGATACCAGATGACTCACAATTTCCAATTCTGTGTAGCAGAACCTGCATTTGTTTGTATAGTATGTTAAGAATATAGTGATTTGTTAGTCCAATGCCGTGGTAAAGGGGGGAGTAGAGCGTAATTATAGTGTTGGATTTTTTTTTCCTTGCTCTATTGTCGAGAATGTTGAAATTCCGATTTAGTTGCATACAATCGCAGACTATCTTTCGAACGTCAGATTTCTCCCTGAGACAGTACTGGATACGTTCGGATGGGTGAGTATGACCTTCAGGTAACAAATTTCTTCTCAGGGATGAATATGAAAATTCCGATATTTTTAATGCTTGATGACCAAATCACAGAATGAATTTACTAGAAAAAATGCTCGTAAGCACATCACGACACTATTATTTTCACTTTTACTTTTTATCAAAATCTTTCTAGAAGCCGCCTCTTTTGCATGGCAGTTTAATTTTTTTTGACATACCATACTTTGGGGGTAATAGCGTCAACTAGCTAAAAGTGTTCTTTTGGCAACCACACATATAAAGAGCACTTTTTTAGTTGGCTCAATTACCCTAAAGTACGGTAATATTTTGGGAACCTGGTTTGTGGTTTTATTGATCAATAACTAGTCCGCGTATCTAAACTCCTTCACGTGTTGGTTGTTTTATCTATTCGCGCTTACCAGAATAAAATATTAATAGAAATATATTGGCCGATCACAATTGGATTTATTGGATTGATAATTCTAAACAGATTTGTTCTTTAACAAATGCGAACATCAGGGACAGCATTTCTTTATCGCATACATCTCACCTATACGCAAACAAACTTATTACAGTATTATGCTTGGTGCTTTGATCATCTTACTATTATGAGTCTGCTTCTTTGTCTCGAATAGCGCACAATATATCTAATACTGTTAACTTGCACTTACCGCTTTTCTAACGCTATAATTGCATTAACAAACATGCTTGAGAAAACTGATTTTTTTTTTACTTCACTTACTATTAAGTTGGTGCAAAAATAATGTCGTTTTTATATACAGTTGATGTGGGGAAACCATAACTTACCTGAATAGCACGAGTTTCGTGTTTTATCCTCTAAGAAAAAAAAAAAAAAAAGGAATTAAAATACCGATGTCACATTTATATGTAAGGCGGTCATGCAAATTTACGTGTGAGATATGCAGATTAGAGCTGAAGGTTGGTTGGTTGGTTGTTTTTGTTTTACGGCATATCAACCCTTTTCGGGTTATTTAATGCCGAATCCAAAGATTTTGAAGAAAATTTTTTTAATAGAATATATTTGTTGTTTTCAAGTCGGTTTCTATTTAACCCATAGTTGGAACCCTAACAGGTACTACCACTCCGGGTCAGAGTGGACCTGGGAGCAATGGTTATTAAAGGGTGGCTCCACACTCCCCAAAGCCCGCAAGCTGAGGCCTCATCACTAGATATAGTTTAAGGTCATATCCAGGACCCCATTGAGGGACTTTTACCCTCTGCAGGGGGGCAGTCGGTGTATTCTAATGCCCCACTGACAGGGCCAGAGCCGAGGGAGTTTGTTGAACGGATATAAAAGAGGAAGAGAAAGGAACCACCGGGGAGTGGGAAAACAGCGTGTTGGAAGAACGCGTATCGAAACGAAGCTATTGAAATTAAATCAGAAAAGACAGAACAACATATTTGACTCGGTTCAAATATTGTAGAAACTATTTCGGCCTTTTATATCACCTTTCAGCCATGGAAACCAACATGCTTAATGTCCGGTTGATTCTGGAATTTAGTGGTACTGCCGCTGATATGCCCATTATCGAGTGGATTGAAAATGTGGAGCTTGTGTATCAGCTTTGCACCATGACAAATGTTGAACGCGTTCTGCCATTGAGATTACGAGGTGGAGCTCTGACCATATACAGGCAATTTAGTATGGAGTAGAAAGCGGATACAGAACAGATGAAGCAAGCCCTTATAATCGCGTATGTTACTGGTGCATTTAATTCATATGACCAATTTGTGACTCGGCAACTTTGTCCTAACAAGATGGTGGACGAGGTTTTTGCTGAGCTGCGACGCCTGGCCCGGTTGGTTGGGAGACCATTGCCGAATGTTGGTTAACGTGTGCATTCGTGTGTGGACTACTGCCACATGTTAAACATGTATTACGTGCCTCATCCACGATTGAAACAATGAGTGCGGAACAACTGTTGGCCCGAACAAGAGCTATCATCATTGACCACGACGGCACTGCAGAATTGGCTTCTGTCAGATGATCACCTACAGAATCAAATGTGAAGAATTTGTTTGTTACAGATGTGGTGGTCCCAACCACTTGGTGAAGGACTGCTTACGGAATCGCCAAAAGTGGTTGAATAGTTGGGCGTGCAAAGTACGTCGGGAGATACGTTGCTTCTGATGCAGTGGCCTTGGACATATATCATCACAGTATCAGGGAAACCCTGAAGGAGAGGAGGCGCCAGCATTTGTCTTCTCCCTGACACACTAAACACTAAGACTCTTCCCTCCATGAAAGTACATGTAGATGGGCAAGAGTGTACAGCGTTAATTGATTCCGGGTGTTCACAGACTTTAGTGAGTAAAGCTGGGTGTCGCTTTTGGAAGCAGAAGTCAGCAGGAGTACTGACAGCTGACGGAAGGACATTGAATTGCCAAGGATACGGCAGAGTAAATTCAGAGGCTGGCCGAGTTCCTGCTATCGACACTGGGGCCTTGATCGTTGGGTTTCGATCTACTGCGGGAAATTGATGCCATCAGAAATCTCGGTGGAGTTCATTTCACGGAATCAGATGAAGCACGTTTTGGAAGCTTAAACAAATGTGCTGCCATCTCTATCGACGAACCGGACTTTAACGTGACTTATGATCGCATTAATAAAGAATGGACTGCATCATGGAAATGGGCAAATGGTTGCTCTTCCAGTGAATTGAATAACATTGTGCAAGAATACACGATGCCTTGTCATGCCAGAGATGTCTATGAGAAAGAAAATGAACGGTGGCAGCAGAATGGCTGGCTGGTGCCATATTCAGAAGAAGAATTCGGCCCACCCAAAGGCCTAATTCCCTTAATGGCCGTCGTACAGGAGCAGAAGAACAAGGTACTCCAGTTCTTGATTACCGGGAAGTCAAGGAATTTGTGGATGCCTTCACTCCCAATGCAGAAGTGTGCGCACAGAAACTAAGAGATTGGCGGCGACAAGGAGTTAATGTGTCGCTTATGGATCTGCGGAATGTATATCTTCAAATCCACGTTGTCAAAGCCTTATGACCATTTCAAACAGTTATTTTCAGGGGCCAACGCTTTTGTCTCACGCAGTTGGGATTCGTGCTGAATGTGGCGACACTTATTATGAAGTCTCTAATAGACGCGATCATATCTCAGGACCATGCAATTAAAAATGCCACATCAGCATATGTGGATGATATTTTCATTAATGAAAGTGTACTCCTGCGTCACGCATGCATCGACATTTTTTAGAAAATGGCTTGATTTCCAAGGATCTGGTGCAACTAAAAAACGGAATACTGAGTTTGCCGGTCTGAGAGAAAGATGGCGCACTGCAATGGAAACGAGGAAGTTCAATTCCAGAAATCCACGATGAATTGACCCGTCGATGCGTATTTTCTCTTTGTGGGAAAACCGTTAGTCAGTTGGTATTTATTTGCTCCCCCACCGAGCAAATTAGGCACAAGGCCGATTTTTATTGTGAGGAGTCAAGGGAGGGGGAAGGGAAAAAGGGGACCAGGTCCCAAGAGGAGGGAAATGGGAGCTGGTTAAAGGTCAAGCATGTGGGGTTGCCCCCACATCTGGTCTTTGCTAGTCATAGCTTGCAGTATCTGTCGGAACAGATGGTATTTATTTGCTCCCCCACCGAGCAAATTAGGCACAAGGCCGATTTTTAATGTGAGGAGCGAAGGGAGGGGGAAGGGAGAAAGGGGACCAGCTCCCGAGAGGTGGGAAATGGGAGCTCGTTAAAGGTCAGGCATGTGGGGTTGCCCCCACATCTGGTCTTTGCTAGTCATAGCTAGCCATAGCTTGCAGCATCTGCCGGAACAGATACTACACTGATCTTGTCGCCCGGGCCCCGGAGGGCGCGCAGGCCAGTCTGGCTGTGGGCCAGTAAACCGTTAGTCAGTTTCCCGTATGTAGATGGCTCCGGGTGGCAGTCGCATTTATCAAGCACCTAGCAACTGCAGTATCGAAAGGCAGGGATGACGGAATAAAAAATTCATCTCTTTATCACGTGTTGGCAGAAACTGTGAGCAAAGTAAGAGAAGCGGATCTCGTTGGAGGAGCCTGGTGCATGGACGGCAAAGGTTACAGTCTTGGTGGATGCAAGTTGCATTGCCACAGAAGTGGCATTGGAGGCGAATGGAACGGTCATTGAGGATGCGTATTGGCTACGTCCTACTAATGACGCTCAACACATCAATCTAGCTGAACTTGAAGCAGAACTCAAAGGAATCAATTTGACCCTTCAGTTACCGATTCGGTGGCGTGCACCGATGGATCCCTGACACTTTGACTGGCGACGGTTAAAAACTTTGAAATCACTGGCAAAAGAATATGAATTGTCCATCGATATAAAACTCGTGGATTCCTATCAGAATGACGCAGATAGTCTCACTAGACGCAGGTGGATGGATCTACTCAAGGAAGGAAGAGAGCCGATGCTTGGGAGTTGCGCAGCAGTAAGACAACCGGATGGGAACCAGGTGTTTGGTATCCATCATCAAAGTGGACATCCAGGAGTAAAACGAACTCTATATTTTGCCAGGATGGTGGACCCGCAAGTGTCCAAAGAGACTGCTTTCGTGAAAGCATGCGAAACATGTCGATCAATAGACCCAGCACCTGTGCGCTGGAAAAAAGGAAAACTTAGTGTAAAGAACAACTGGGGCAGACTAGCAATGGACATAACCCACCACAATAGTGATAATTTTTTTAACTATTATCGACTGTGGCCCCTCTAGATTTGCAATCTGGCGGCCACTGTATCAAACAGATACGACCACTGTAATCCGACAGTTGGAGAGTATTTTCCTTGATCGAGGTCCATCGACGGAAATACTGACCGACAACGCTACTGCTTTCACCAGTAAGGAAGTCCAGTCATTTGAAAAAAATTGGATCATACATCTGCGATTTTGATATGCGTACTCATCAAGTGGAAATTAGATACAATACATAACAACTCAGACGGATGCTGGACACAATGCGTAAATATTTTACAGTTTTAAAGCAATCGTTGTCGAAAGTTGAAATATAATGACTTTTTTTATCACGGATAAAATAAGAAGATTCTAAAGTCATGTTATTTTATACTATATATCGTTAATTCCAAAAACACGAGATTCCCAGGCAGATAAGAAGCAGTACTTTACTTAAGCATCAACCTGAAAATATATTGTCATTTGTATTATTTACAATCGGGAAAAAGAATTTTAGTAAAATTTTTTATTAGTCGTAATTTACAAGTGACCCCATGATTCATATGAAATGTTGGGATGCTCGTTTTATTTAGACTCTAATTGAATTACCTATCTATTTTTATAGTGCGGTGGTGGCTTCGTTCAGTCTTGACAGACTAAGGATACCTACTGTAAGGGTGCTTGCGCGTGAAATTTGTGTGGCAAGAGTTTTGCAGTCCCTAACCACGCCTCTCCTAAGTAAACATTGTCGCATACCAGTGGCAAGTTGAGGTACAGGACGACTGGAAACAATGCTGAGATGATCTAAGAGCTCATACAACGACTAGAATTCCCAAATGGTCACCCATCTGGTACTAGCCAGGCTCAACGTTGCTTAACTTCGGTGATCTGACGGGAACCGATGTGTTAAACGTGATTATGCCGTATATTTTATAGTGTAATGGGTTGAAATAAGAGGACTTCTGTTTATAACAATGAAGAAATATATTAAGATATCAATCAATTTTTATAGCTATAATAAATACTACTATACTATTCATTGCGTGCATCCTAAATCTGTTTCATGTTGAAATAACTGTACTTTATGAACGATTTACTTTTATTTTTTATTCATGAATTTTTCATATTCTCCATTTTTTTTGTTATTTATTTTAATTAATTTCCTGTAAGTTGCAATAAACATCCACGAAATTTGATGAGATAATTTTATAAATAAGCACTGTTTGTATGAATTTTCCACCAAGGAAAACGTAATGTAATTCAAAATCTGTACTCGTCTATGAGTCAATCTAGTCTGATAGTATCTCTTTATCAGAGTCTAATCTATAGAAAATAAAAAAGACACAAAGTGAAAGTCCAATAAAATTTCTATCTGGTTCTTTGATTCGGTGTCGTCAAGTGAGAAAAAAGTGTTTCGAACATGTAATTATTAAAGTGCACTGCAATTCTCATCTGACCTGATAAGGGGCGTACACTTTTCATGTTATAACGTGTAGTAAATTGCTTTGAAGATATCGAAAAGTATATATATATATATATATATATATATATATATATATATATATATATGTGTGTGTGTGTGTGTGTGTGTGTGTGTGTGTGTGTGTGCATTAACATGGTGTATATTGAACGGCTTCAAATTAAAAGTTCGTTTCATCGTGTGCAACGAAAAATAAATCGTGCATAGAATAAGCACAAAGGATTGGCTGGATATCAAGAATAAATATGAATTGTCATTAGGCAATAATATTAAAAGGAACACATGTACACACACACACACGCATATATATATATATATATATATATATATATATATATATATATATATATACTGTGTCACGAAAAAGTATTTGATACATTACATTTTTCTTCATAACTTTAATTAGGGTTCAAGATTTTACCTAAAATTTGGTCAGTATATTCCTATTACTATTCTAACTAAGATTTGGGGTAGTAATTACAAAATTAAAGTTTAGAAAGTTTATATTAAAGGAAAAATATAAACCAACTAACGCAAAAGTATTGGATATATTGATTTAATATTTGGTTGCATAGACTTTATTGCGTTCAACAGCTTCCAATCGCTTTTTATAGTTGCACACATGTTTTTTTGCAAAGATATGCAGGTATTTTGCGCCATTCTTCTTTGCAGAACTGTTCTCGTTGTTGAATATTTTGGGATTCCTCTTGTGAACATTGATTATCAATATTTTCCACAAATTTTTAATTAAGGTCTGGAGACTGACTGGGCCAAATCAGAACGTCAATTCCGTTATTTCTAAGCCATTCTTTGGTTAGTTTGGCAGTATGCTTGGGATCATTGTCCTGCTGAACACACGAAATTGTTATTATGTCCCAACAAATCAGCAGATTTCTGGAGGGTTTTCCAGTTATATCCGTTTGTGTTGAATAAAACTATTCTATTCACGCTTGATCAATTATTTCTACTTTTAATCTTACGTAAAAGTAAATTTCTTTTATAAACTCTTTCGAATGATGATCCAACACAAAAGTATGTTTTCGATTCGCACACACACAAACACATCTTATTAGGTACGTTCATAAACCTATGCAAGTTCATATATTTATATGTACAGGATCCACTCCTAAATATATAAAAAATATATATATATGAACTTTGAAACACGCAAGGGATCGTAATGTTAATTATATGAAGTTTGAATAAGTTTCACGCAAACGAGGTAAAAAAAAAGAAGATAGAATTCCGTTATTCCCGATCATTGTGAATTGTTTATTCGACATCATTTAATAAATGTTCTTCAAATTTCAGGTTAATTAGAATAATTGAAAGAGTTTAGGAGGAATAATGTAGCACTAACCCATTTAAAATATTAAAATATTTCCGATTTGCATTAAATTTATTCATACCATTGAAGATAGATTCCCTGAATGTTAATTTATTTTTAAGCCTTAAAGTTTAATGATTTACTTAGATCAAAATCGTTAAATGAATTTTTTTTTTACAAAGGCATCACCACATTATCAAGGCCCAGAGGCCACTCAAGGATAAGGGTTAAATGAATTTTTATAAAAAAAATAGAATAAAGAATATAGGCTTACAGTTCAATAGAATTATATCTTTATTTTACTCTTCGTTGGTAGATTAAAAATTAGTGCAAGACTGTTCTGTTAAGGGAATTAATTTTACCCATCATAAGACAGGTATTTTTCGAGTATTTATTTACTTATTTCCGCAGTCAAACAACGCCGCAGCTCACACGAGCCATGAAAGGTAACAGATCGAAAGTCGAAGACACCAGTTTCGGCACTATTTAGGCTGATCAGTTAGGAACATATCCAAATTCGGGATTCGAAAAAAGTACCTTGCTACACACAAGATAGTTACTATCTAACACAGATCAAGTAAACTCACATTCTGACAATTATAATCTACAATTGGATAAAAATCACTTTGTGTGTGGTGTTTGTGTGTGAGTTCCTTCCTCATAGGTTCCGAAACGGTTGAGCGTATCTTTTGCGAATTTCTTATAAAGCTAATTTATATGTCTGGCAGTGTTCTTAAATATGTTTTGTGCAGAAATTCATCCGATAAGTACCGAAAATCGAAAAATTCTGAACTTAGAAATAGTATTTCTCTCTTATAGATAAAAAATAATTTTTACTGAAAAATATTTTACATTGAACCAGCCAAAGGAGATAATAAATTTCAGCAAATCATTTCTTCTTCAAAAAACAACAAATTTATTATAATCTGGAGATGTAGCTTACGGTAAAGCATTCGACTACAGATCGAATTTTCTTCTGTTTAAGTACAGGTGTACCTCACCATTTTATTTTCATTTTTTCTTATTATTGAGTTCAATGTACGATAAAAGAAGAGCAATCATTTAAAATTGCCGCAAATCATTTCTTCAGTTGCATATTTTAAAACTAAACTTTTATCAGAAGTGACTTTTTCAGGGCATTCATTGTTAAGCCTAAGTATTAGCTGACGTGATATTGCAAACAAAAACAGAAGGAATTTGATAAACGACATTAGAGTCTTAATTTTTTAATTTTATTTGCCAATTCTTCTAACAGGTAAATTCCTCCTCATAATTTATAATAATCACTAGATTCTATAATAATAATATGTAATATGCATGAATTAAAACATCATGTTTAAATGTAGTGTACGATCGGCAACAACAGACTGCCAAGTATATATATATATATATATATATATATATATATATATATATATATATATATATATATATATATATATATATATCAGCATGGGTGCCCGGCGTTGCCCGGCGTTGCCCGGATGTTTGGAGGTGTATGCTGAGAAAAAAAAAGGTCAATTTTTAAAACTTTGCCCCCTATTATGACCACTTAACATTTATTGTTTTGGGCTCAAATCAAGTTATTACGTTGGATCCATGTCCAAGGAACCTATATCTAAAATTTCAAGTGTTTAGACCCCAAATTGTCGGAGAAGTTTGGTAGAGTTCACAAAGGTGAAATCGTTAAACTTTGACCCCTTAATCGCCAAATTTCTTACCGACTTAACAGATAAATTTCTGGCCGAAAACCGATCACATAGATTTTCCCTAATCTCTGTACCCTGTATATCAAATTTCGAGTCTGTAGACTAAAAATTGACAGAGTTATTGCGTTGGGAAATGTACACACACACATACACAGACAGACACACAGACACACTGACACGTTCACTTTTATAGATATACTAGCATGGGTGCCCGGCGTTGCCCGGGTGTTTATAGGTGTATGCTGAGCAAAAAAAAAGATAAATGTTTTAAACTTTGACCCCTGTTTTGACCCCTTAGCATTTACAGTTTTGGGCTCAAATCAAGTTATTAAGCTAGATCCATGTCCAAGGATCCGATATCTAAACTTTCAAGTGTTTAGAACCAAAATTGTCGTTGGACTTTGACCCTTCAACTGCTAAATTTCTGGCTGAAACCCGGTCAAATAGATTTTCCCAAATCTCAGTGCCCTGTATATCAAATTTCAAAAAATTGACAGAGTTATGTAGGGAAATTTACACACACACACACACACACACACACACACACACACACACACACACATAGACACACACAGACACGTTCACTTTTATATACATACTAGCATTTCAGCCCGGCGTTGCCCGGGTGTTTGAAAGTGCATGCTGAGCCAAAAAAAAAAAAAAAAGCAAAAATGGTAATTTTTTTTAACTTTGACCCCTATTATGACACCTTAAAATTCATTGTTTTGGGCTTAAATCGAGTTATAAAGTTAGATCCATGTCCAAGAATAAAAATTAAGTAAATTTATAGAGTACATACACATTAAGTAAAATTAAAGAGTATATAAAAATAAAGTAAATTTAAAGAATATATAAAATAAAATTAAGTAAATTTAAAGAGTATATAAAAATTAAGAAAATTTAAAGAGTATATAAAAATTAAGTAATTTTAAAGAGTATATAAAATTAAATAAATTTAAAGAGTATATAAAAATTAAATAAATTTAAAGAGTATATAAAAATTAAGTAAATTTATAGAGTATATAAAAATTAAGTAAATTTATAGAGTACATACAAAAAATGAGTAAAATTAAAGAGTATATAAAAATTAAGTAAATTTAAAGAATATATAAAATTAAATTAAGTAAATTTAAAGAGTATATAAAAATTAAATAAATTCAAAGAGCATATAAAAATTAAGTAAATTTAAAGAATATATAAAATTAAATTACACAAATTTAAAGAATATATAAAAATTCAGCAAATTTAAAGTATATAAAAATTCAGTAAATTTAAAGAGTATATAAAAAATAAGTAAAATTATAGCGTATATAAAAATTCAGCAAATTCAAAGAGTAGATAAAAATTCAGTAAATTTAAAGAGTGCATAAAAATTAAGTAAATTTAAAGAGTATATAAAAATTAATTAAATTTGGAGAGTATATAAAAATTAATTAAATTTAAAGAGTATATAAAAATTAATTAAATTTGGAGAGTATATAAAAATTAAATCAAGTAAATTTAAGGAGTATATAAAATTAAGTAAATTCAAAATATATTCTTGAAAGCAAACTTAGAAACGTTTTATAACAATTATCTATGAATATAATTCTTGATAACAACAAGTAGGATTTTTTAGATGATCAAAGTCCATTGTAACTATTTACGTGTGTGCTGGATCATTTAAAATGGACATCTAGAACGAATCACTTACACTAGAAGACGGAACACGGACATGACTTATTTATAAGATATTTCCGAAATAAACATTTTTCAATGTTGGGAAAGAGCCGATGTAGATAGAATCGATTATATACTAATAATTAATGGTTTGCAATAGTAAAGAATCGTTGTCTATGGCGGATGCGTTGAGCCGGAACCGGGGTCATGTGATGGAAATTGTCTTGGCTTAAATTATCGCCGTCTCAAAACAGCCCAGCTTTTCTTAGTGTACAGAGCGTTGATGTGTTATATATTAGGGCTCTACGTGGAGCAGTCTGCGGGTAGCATGAAGTAAATGGGAGTTCAAAAGTTGGCTCCTTACACAAGACGTGCTAGTATTGTACGTCTCGAAAGAACAGTGTTAATGACATTACGACTGCAAGGAGTAAAACAAAAAGGTTTTTAAAAGTCAGTGTAAGTTGGGAAGTGGCACAGACAAGATGTGGTCGACAATGTACAAATCTAAGTGCATACTGCCTCGACACTCTGCTCGTGTGTCACCATCATTAACAACAACAAAAACAAGTTAATAAATTTTAGCAAGAAAAGGAAAATAAACACATTTTTTACTTGTTTGAAATTTATAACATAAATATATTTCAGAGCTACACTCCATCCTCAGTATGTGGTTTGCTTCTTTTTTTTCTTACTGAGGATGGACTGTAGCTCCGAAATATATTTATGTTTTAAATTTCAAACAAGTAAAATATTTGTTTATTTTCCTAATATTGCGTTGTGATTTGACTTTCAAGTGCACTTGATAGGTATTTTATTTTTTTCCAATTGAATCAATATTTCTATATGGAACTCACACCCTTGACGTTAGTAAGAAATAATTACTGTTATCTCTCCCCAAAGAGTAAACTCTCTGAATAAAACCCTGTAAAAAGCTTAGCAAGTTTCCATTGTAATTCATGAAGAGGTAAATTCGTCTTAAGTTATACAGAAGATCAGCAACCACCAGAGAACTACGGCCATCGTTCATGACTGAAAACTCACATGTGCAGAAGTGCGCATTGATGTTTGACAATGTGCCACTGTTTTTTAAAGGTTTATAATATTACATATAGGAAGAAAACAATCGGGCATTGAATCGAGCGTATTTATTTTAAGGCATGAATCGTTTACCATGCTTTTATTCCGCCATATCCTACTAAACACCTTTCTTACTTTTAGGAACACTCTTTTGTTCTTTCTGTGAATCCTATATATATATATATATATATATATATATATATATATATATATATATATATATATATATATATAAATCTAATTCTTGGTTTGTTACAAATGAATAAAAACATATTTCTACGATACCAATTTATTTGAAATTTTCAGACAACCCATCTTTAGAGTCGAGGGATGTTTTTATGTTATTAAAATAAATTTACCTCGCGAATTATTAAAATATTAAATAAAATAAATATATTTTTTTAACCGTTAGTGCGAACCTGCTTTGTTGATAAAACTGAAATTCCGGTTCGATTCATTTCACAGCCACGAATTGACGGAAAAGAAGTAGATTTCATTTTCTGTTTACTCGATAAGTAAAAAAAACAACAAAAAAACATAATTCATTTGTTTATCTTCCAAATTTTTTAATTTACACATTTTTCTTTATTATATAAGGCAAAAAAAAGTTTGTCGCTTGCTTTTTGAGTTTTTTTTTGTTTATCGATAATAAGATTGGTTGGTAAAAGTACAGTTTTTTTGGTGCTAATGTAAAGAGTGGTCCGCGCTATTTTTTTAATCGTATTTCCAGGTTTAATTAGTTTTATTATGTTTTTTATTCAATTGTAAGGTTAAAATATACCCTCCCCATGTTAAGAATGGCTTTTTAAATATTAACGTTATTATTACAACACGGATCACTCTCTGCATGAGTACTGTACTTTCACCTAACAATTTAATAAACAAAAGATGGTACTTATGCAGAGAAGGTACCGTGCTGAAATAACGCTATTAAGAAAGCCATTCTTAACATGAGAAAGGGAGAGTGTTCTGTAACTATTTTATATTTTCACCTAACAATTTAATAAACAAAAGATAGTACTTATGCAGAGAAGGTACCGTGCTGAAATAATACCGTTATTTAGAAAGCTATTCTTAACATGGGGAGGGAGTTTTGCATCTATTCTATACTTTCACCTAACAATTTAATAAACAAAAATAGATAGTACGTATGCATAGAAAATACCGTGCTGATATAATGTTATTTAGAAAGACATTCTTAACATGGGGATGGTATTTTGTAACTATTCTGTCCTTTCACCTAACAATTCAAAAACAAAACATGGTACTTATGCAGAGAAGCTACCCCGCTGAAATAATGACGTTATTATTTAGAAGCCATTCTTAACATGGGGATAGGGGTGTTTTGTAACTATTCTAGACTTTCACCTAACAATTTAATAAACAAAAGTTAAACTTAAGCAGACATGAACAGTACTGAATCATTAACATTATTTAGAAAGCCGTTCTTAACATGGGGAGGGAGGGTGTTTTCTAACTATTCTGTACTTTCGGTGTTGATGCAGAGAGTGATCTGCGCTATTTTTAAATCGCATTTCCACGTTTAATTAAAGTTTTATGATATGTTTTTTTATTCAATTGTAAGGTTAAAGTACAGAATAGGTACAAAACCCCCTCCCCATGTTAAGAATGGCTTTTTAAATAATAACGTTATTATTTCAGCAAGGATCACTCTCTGCATGAATACCGATTAACGTTTTGTTCTTTGCTTTTTTTACCGTATTTTTTGTTTTTTTTTCAAGAAAACCCTTTTTTAACAAAGATTGAAAGTGCACATCTTTTCTTTTTTTTTTACAGAAATTGTTTTTATATAAGAAAATATGAATGCTTATAAAGAAATTGGGTACTCGTGCACTTATTGATCCGTGCTGAAATAATAAAGTTATTTTTTTACACGCTTGTGCGCGTCATAAACAAATCTATGCGCGTAATAAAGATGGCCGTCAAAGAATACAATGCATAAAACAACTATCTATATCTCGATAACTACTTATTTCTGCAAAATTTCAATGCGATTTCTGTATTCAGCATAGTCGGAAACCTTTAAAAGTCGTCATTTAAAAGAAAATTGTGGAGGTGGACCTAATCTAAAAAAAATACCAAAAAAACATAAAACTCTAATTAAGCTTGGAAATACGATTTAAAAAATAGCGCGGATCAGTAAGTGCATTAGCCCCCATTAATCGACTCACGTGACCTTATTAACAAATATTATCAAAGGCAAGATATGTTACTTTATTACCGAAATGGATACTTTTTTTTGTTTTTTTAATGCAAAATTTTTATTCGGCTCAAAAAACACAGCGTTTACTGTTATATTTGAAAATTACAAACGGCGGCAGACTGTGTTAAC
The DNA here is from genome assembly GCF_053919585.1 of Euprymna scolopes. NCBI lineage: Eukaryota > Metazoa > Mollusca > Cephalopoda > Sepiida > Sepiolidae > Euprymna > Euprymna scolopes. The sequence continues at coordinate 100,086,988 of NC_136498.1, forward strand.
ACATTAGGTTTGGGAAAATGAGTTAAAACTAAAAAACTATACAAAATACTGTTAAAAACCACTGAATACATGTCTACCTATGTCACAGTAACATATATTGAGTGAGTTCCTGACAGTGTTTTGTATAGTTTTTTTAGTTTTAACTCATTTTTTTCCAAAGTTAATATGTTCAATAGTCTGTCGCCATTTGTATTTTTCAAATATACAGATAAACACAACATTTTTTCAAACCGATTAAACATTTTACACTAAATAAAAACACTAAAATCTTATCCAGTTAGGTAGAAAAGTAACTTATCTTGTCTTTGATAACATTTATTTGTTATATTCATTTTTCAACAACTTTTTCGTTTCTGTGTTTAGTAATGCAAACCCGTTTTATTTACTATAACGTTTAGTCAGCTCGAAGAACAGTGTTTATCAGTGTATTTGAAAAATACAAACGGTGATGGACACTGTTGATGATGTTAAGTTTGAGAAAATAATTTTAAACTAAAAAACTATACAAAATACTATCAGAAACCCACCGAATATGTCAGCGTATGTCACAATAACATATAATCAGTAGGTGTCTGATATTGTTTTGTATAGTTTTTAACTGATTTTCCCAAACTTAACGTATTCAACAGAGTCCACGACCATTCGTCTTTTTCAAATTCATCGATAAACACTGCGTTTTTCAGCCGATTAAACATTTTACATTAAATAAAAACACTAAAAAATTATCCAGTTAGATAGAAACGTAACTTACCTTACCTTTGCTTTCATTTATTCGTTTTTGAACAACTTTTCGAAGCTGTGTATAGTAACACCCCTTACCCAAATGTTAATTAAAAACTCACATTTTTGAATACAATAAAAAAAAAAATATTTAGCGTTTCAATGGTTTAGCAACTTTCGGCTTAATCCACTGAATGTTGGTCGAGCCCAAGCCATGATTGATGGTAACTCCCGAGGATCCGGATCCAATTCTGCAAGAGTACCATATTTTTTTTATTTTCGCCTTTTTTTTTTTTTACTTTTTGGAGTGGATTGCTGTACTAAGAATATAAGAAACATGCATTTCCTCTTTTTATTAGAATTTTCCATTACACGACATTAAGCCACAGCAACGCGTGGCAGGGTACAGCTAGTATATATATATATATATATATATATATATATATATTTACATATATGAATATATATTTACATATATATATTTATATATAGATATTTATTTAATTTATATATATATATAATTATTTTTTTACTATAATAATTAATTAAATACTTACAGACACTAGTGTTTCATCCTTTCGGGATTCTTCAGTGCAGGGTGTCACGATTACTACCAGTCGAACGATTCGAACCCCGCGACACGAGACATCTCTGGCTCGATTAGCGGAGGCCGTATCCATTCGGCTACCATTAACCGTGTGAAATAGCGTTGAATTTTAAACATTTTAATTTAAATGTTCATTACGTCAGACAGACAGTGATCAAATCGTTATACGATGATCTACGCATAAGAGCTAAATTGACCGACTTTTAATTCAACAGAAAGTGCTCAACGATAAGAAACGAATTTCTTAAAGGGGCTGTCATAATTATTTTTTTACTATAATAATGAAATACCTACATTATATATATATATACCTTTTATAAAGTATAAAGGTTAGCTCGAATCAGGCACGTCGAATCTGTAATCTGCGTCTTGAATAAATGCATTACAAGATATATATATATATATATATATATATATAATTAATTTACTATAATAATTATTATAATATATACATATATATATATAATATAAAGCTGAACGTCTGTTTGTGTGTGTGTGTGTCTAGTCACGAATATGCTCCTATATGGTTGTCTATTATAGAAAACTGATCACATATAATGGTTGAAGATGTATCGAGACACAGGAATGGGTATGTTTGATCTGGCATAATGACGATTAGTTAAGATTGTGGGGTCTGCGTACGCGCCTGGTCCACAAAGTATGGAAATAAAAAATTAAAAAATTAAAAAAAAAGTTTACATGTGTTTTTTATATAGATGTACATAAGAATACTTTGATAAGTATGTTTTAACTTAAATAGGGATGGTATAATAAAATTGGGGGGTCTGCGTTCACGCCTGGCCTCCATAGAATGGAAATAGGCACAAACTTTAATAAAGACTTTTCATATCTATCTGCGTAAGTATACTTTGATAATTATGTTTCAGTTTGAAGAAATATGGTATAATAAAATTTTGGGGTGTTCGTTCGCGCCTGACCTCCATAGAATGGAAATATATCACAAAGTTTAACAAGGTTTTTTAATATAGATCAACAGAATATTGTGATAAGTGTTTCAATGTGAACAGGTATTGTATAATAAATTATGAGGTTTATCTATTTTATTTTTACTTTCATCATATTTTGCTTTGGGTTTGATACCCTCAAATTCGAAGCTATCTCTTTACAACCTTTACTTTTCATAACCTATCATACTTTAATAAATCAGAGTCCATTTTCTGTAGGCTGTTTTTGAACCCAGTCAACGACGGGTACTTTTGCTAGTATATATATATATATATACGACAAAATCACGTTGCCACATTGGTTCTGGTTTGATCCCCGAAGTTAAGCAACGTTGAGCTTGGCCAATACTTTAATGTATGGCCATTTGGAAATTCCAGGTGCTATATGTGCTCTACTTATCTCGGCATTGTTTCCAGTCGTCCTAGATTTCTCTTTGCCACTGGATTTAAGCAGTGCCGATTTAAAAGATGTGTGTTTATGGATTGCGCAACCATTTCCTCACAATTTAACTCGCGACCACGCTTACAGAGGGTATCCATTGTCTTTCGACACTGAAGGGAGGCATAGCATGTATATATATATATATATATATATATATATATATATATATATATACGATGCCTCCCTTCATATATATATATATATATACATATATATATATACATATATATATAAATATATATATATATATATATATATATATATATATATATATAAATATATATATAAAGGGTGCAACTATAAAATTTTTGCACTAGAATAGATGAGATGATGTCATTTCCGTTTGATGAAAACGGCTTTTCTTTCTTATTGTTGCAAACCATCTACCTGTTGGACAGTTGTGTACAAACCCCTAGATCGATAGGAGCCTTCTATCATGTCTAAAAATGATACAATGTTCCACGAGCGAGATCGGAGATGCGCCACTGTACAACTCATGCTCTCTACCGATCCAAGTTATTACAACAGGATCATTGCCAGCACCCTCAAAATGCAAATCCGAACGGTTCTCCGATTGAGGGCACAGCTTAACGCATTGGACGACCCACAGTTATGGTTTTTGGTGTAGTTTAAAGTGGGGGCTACATCATGCCACCTCACGTCGACGTCGGCTTGAAAGTCTACACCAAAGTGTACGTGGATGAGCAGAAGAGTGTGGTGCAATCAGGTGGCCGCTTGCTGACCCCGGATGTGGTAACAGAACTCGGCGCCTTCCCACATCCCAAACAGACCCAGGCTTGGTTTGGCCTACTACGATTTGTACCCTTTTCTCACTGACCACTTCCTCTCCGACCTTAACCCGCTGAGTTACTTCGTTTGGTCATACGTCGAGAACATCACCAACATGACCTCTCACAACACCAAAGCCAGCCTGATCGCCGCCATACGTCGAGTATTTGCCGAGCTCCCGCCGGCGGTTATAGGAGAGACATACTCCCAGTTCCGGACCCGTATCCAGGGGATTATTGAAGCTGAAGGTGGCTACATTAAATAGATATCAGCTTTACTACAGAATCAAGTAAACTGAATAGATTGTTTCAATAAAGTTTTAAAATAAAACTGTAGTGTTGTTTTTTTAGGGCGATATTTTTATCGTTCTACCCTATATATATATATATATATATATATATATATATATATATATATATATATATATATATATGTGTGTGTGTGTGTGTGTGTGTGTGTGTGTGTGTGTATGTATATATATACGTTTTATTTTTTATTGCCGTATCTTTCTGTTAAGTTACATTATTATTTCAGCTACCGACCGTTTTTTTGGCCGTCTGTAGCTTCCTCAGACTTTTACAGCTTCCTCAGACTTTTACAGAAAAACTATAAAAGTCTGAGGAAGCTACAGACGGCCAAAAAAAAAAAACGGCCGGGTAGCTGAAACAATAATGTAACTTAACAGAAAGATACGGTAATAAAAATAAAACGCATATTTGCTCTACAACAGTATTGAGCACCTTCTTCAGTTTTTATTAATTACCATTTTCACTATATATATATATATATATATATATATAATGTACTGTATTTTATTTACAACTTCAAGGACAAAGAAATAAAAAAAAATAAGAATATTAATGTAACAAAAGGTTGAAACGTTTGAATCAGGAGGACACAGGGGTTACGGTTATAAAATATTCATGTGTCCTTATATATTCCAGGGAAATGTTTGGAACGCCAGAAGAAGACTGAAGACTATAAATTTATCGTAATGTATTTCAATTACAATTACTTACTCGTAACCAAACATATCCTTGCTTACCCCCTATGAAATGATTCTTACAAAATGTACAAATACAATGTGTAATCAGCTGAAGAGACAGAAAGACATATTAATGTAACAAAAGGTTGAGTGAGAAAAGCTTACCTCGACGTTGTGATAGTGAAGGGCTTCATGAAAATCCATATACCTTAGGTTTGATGAAATTTAAACAATATATGCTACTAAGTAATATATATTTTATTTTTTTAAACAATATATACTACTAAGTAATAAATATTTTTATTTTTCAGTTCCTTTTATTTTTCAGTTCCTTTCAATGCTTTTTAAAATGTAATATGAGCACAACATTTTATTTGAAGAATCAAATTTGCATAAAATTTAACCCATAATAATTACACACGAATTAAGCAAGACTCCTTGAGTTTATTTTTCTTTTGTTCATGTTACAATTTAAAATTTTTTTCAAGAATCAAAATCATGATCAACATTTTAATAATCGTCCAAGCCTTTAGTATAATACATTTCTTTATTTTTAGTTTTAGGGGACAGACACTTTATGACAAACCTGTTTTATTCGGCGATGTTCTTTTTATTATTTGATATCAGAATACTTGTTCTGTGATAAAAGGTTCTGACAATTTCTTAACATATTACTAACCGAACATTCATATATAAATATATAACAGGAGTATTTGGTAATAACTTAATAGTGATTCATTTCTTTTGCATTATATTATAAACGACTGTAAGTTATTACACATAAAGTATGGATCAATAAATCAAGGCTGACATGCTAATAGTATGATATAGAAGTGATAAACAAATGAAGCAAATAAATGTTATAGGAATAATAAATTTGATTGGTTTATTATAAATCAGAGAAATACGACAACATTTAGAAATTCAAGGCAGTTACAATATTAGCAATTGAAAATAACCAATATGACCCAAAATAAAGAGTTTATGAGATTGGTAGATAATAAAAACGATAATGGTTATAGCTTTAAATTTGTAATTTAATTCAATCGTTCAAGAGCTTTTTAAATTATGTAATTTAGTGTACAAACACACATCTATGTAAATTTAGCATAAACACACACAGATTTAGTGTAAAAACGCACAATTATATGAATTTAGTGTAAAAAAACACACATGTATGTAAACGTAGTGAAAAAAAACACAATTATGTAAATTCAATGTAAACAAACGCACAGTTACGTAAATTTAGCGTAAAAAACACAGCTGTGTAACCGTACTGAAAAACACAGTTATGTAAATTTAGTGTAAAAAACGCATAATCATTTAAATTTCGTGTAAAAGCACACAGCTATGTAAACGTTGTGAAAAACAATTATGTAAATTTAGTGTAAAAAACGCATTATCATGTAAATTTCGCGTAAAAACACACAGCTATGTAAACGTTGTGAAAAAACAATTATGTAAATTTAGTGTAAAAAACGCAAAATTATGTAAATTTAGTGTAAACAACGCACAATTATGTAAATTTAGTGCAAAACCACACAGCTATGTAAACGTTTTTTTTTAAAATATTTATGTAAATTTAGTGTATAAAACATACAACTAAGTAAATTTAAAGTGTAAAAACACACACAGATATCACTGACTTAAAAACACTTGAAATCTATCAACAATGTTCGCTTACACCCCTACACATAAACGTTTGTGCGTGTTTATGTGTTTAATATGCAATTTTTACAGAATAAATTGTCATCTAATACAGTGTTTCACCAATCTTTCCTACTTCGCATATTTTTGTATGATTCAACCAAAGAAAATTTATTACATGAATAAAAACATCCAAAGAATCGACATATTGGAACAAATTAATACGTTAATTAAGAAATTTTTGTTTTAGTATTTATAGGTAGTCTGTTACTCGATTATCACCTTATCCGATACACACACACGCACACATACACACACATGCAAACAGACATGCACACGCACACACACACACATATATAAATAATATAATATGCACTGTTAATTAATAAGAAATGTTAATACTTAAATATAAATTACAAAAGTTTATTGTTTAAAAGCCAAAAACATGAATACTCTTTATAATAAATAAATACGTTTATTTATCAAAAACCAACTTTTCGATTCGTAAGAGAACCGTTGTCATGGTGATCAAATACTTTAAAATTTTTTTTATGTGCCATGCTGTAAGTGCTAATGCATGAGTCGCTCGCATATGTTGTTTAAGCTAAGTCTTATAGTTTAATGTCTTGTACAGTGTAAGCACTGGTCGTACTAGTTAATTAACAATGAACAAATTTTCGATTCGTAAAAAAACCCCATCGTCACGATAATATACTCATCTCGTATTCGAATAAAAATTCCAAATTTAATGGTTAAAAAAACACATCGTATAAAGTTACCTTTTTAATTAGAAAATTAAGTTTGTAATCGATGAAATTAACGCGAAAAAAGAAAAAGAAAGTTTAAATTGTGGAATCTAGAGGAGGGAGACTTTCAGGTATTTTTAGGTATTAAACGACGCTGAATTACGTGGTAAAAATTTACCGATTCCTGTATTGCCGTAAGGAATAAATTAAAACAAACAGATGAAATCTTTTTAGTTTTCTTTTCGTAAGTGTTTTTTTGTTATATTAAAAAAAAAACAATAAAAGCCAAACATTTCTTCTATCTACACGGAATTATTTTTCCAGCTAGAAACATAATGAAATTACCAAATGATATTTGGTAAACGTTTGTTTTTTATGGATAGCATCTAGGGGCAAGTAACTAACAAAAAGTTTTAGATAAAGGTCGCTGTTGGAAATATTAATTCCAAAATAAATTAAATTAAATATATTATCATTTTTAATTGAATACTTTTAATAATTCCTTCGCTAAAACATTAACTAAGATATCACTATTTAGTAAAATCGATATTTCTTACTGTAATATGCAAATAAGATGATTTATTAATTGTATATTTTTCTAAGTATCATACTATATATGGAAATAAATGAAAGATTAGAGTAAGACAGGTTTTGTATAAATCAATCAAATTGTGGACAAACAGACAGGAATACGAATTTATATATATATATATATATAGATAAATTCTTATATTTTTTTTTGTCTGGCAAATAATTTACACTGCTAAACTACACATTTGCCAAAATAGAAAAAAATAAATGCACGCATTAATGTCTCTAAACGTTATTTTTTTAGGTTCATAAAATCATGAGTTTTCTTAGGACAGTGATCCTTTCTGCCGAAATATCTGATGGAGAGGGTATCAGATACTTCTTTTTTGGGGCGATTACATTTACATGTTTTTATCCGTTCTTTTATTTATGAAATTGTTGTGGGAGTATCCACGTTACCCATGATGAAAATGATTAGTATAGCAAGCGTGTTTCAAACGGAACTTCATGTCAACCCAGGCAACGCCGGGTACTCATGCGAGTATATATATATATATATATATATATATATATGTATATATATATATATATTGTAATACATTTATTCAAAACGCAGAATACAGATTCGACGTGCCTTAATACTATAAAATCTGTAAAGGATATGGCATACCCTCATTATATATTATATCGTCCGGTAGACTAAACCCTTAAGCCTTGATTGTGTAAGTAATTGTGATGGATGGCTCTCGTCTGGGTGAGGCCCCGTGTTTTACAAGTTTCTGGGTTTGACCTTTACTCCTGATCTGAAATGGAACACGTACATCAAGTCTGTTGCCAAGGTCGCTGGAAAGATGGTGGGATCCTTCTACCGCTCCAGAAGATATCTCACTACTGATGCAATTCTCTATCTATATAAAAGCCAAGTACGTTCAAGGATGAAATACTGTTGCCATATCTGGGCAGGAGCTGCCAAAAACAGCCTATCATGTATTGACAGAGTACAAAATAGACTTCGTGGTTTAGTGGGGGATGCCCTTTTCTCTACCCTGCAACCTCTCTCCCACAGAAGAGACGTTGCGAGCCTATCCTTGTTTTATCGTTATTTTCATGGCAGGTGCTCGTCTGAACTCCAATCCCTGGTCCTCCCCCGCCAATCTTTCACGAAAAACACTCGTCTAGCTGAATCCACTGTGAAAAATTTCCCCCACTCTATATCTGTGCCTAAATCAAAACGCAGATTCCATGAACAAAGCTTCTTTCTTAGAACTGCACGCCTGTGCAACTCTGTTCCGTCTGCCTGCTTCCCCCCGGACTACAACTTGGATGTCTTCAAGTCCAATGTTAACAAATTCCTAATGAATCGCCCCCCTAATTAAACACTTCATCAAATCTTCACACTAACGTAATGTACTTGCAATAACCCTTATCCCTGAGTGGCTTCCGGGCCTTGATAAGTTGTGATCACTGTGTAAAAAAAAAAGGAGAAGGAAAAACTGATATAGCAATTGACTTTCTTAGCATTGTTTCAGTCATCCGCGACATCTTCTTGTCATTATACTCAAGCAATGCCCTTTCAAGAGAAGTGCGGTTAGACACTGCGCAAACTTTGCTTTACTAGATACTCTAAACACAGGCATCCTTACAAGGGATACACATGGTTGCGTAACACCTGATAAAAGCTTTTATATATTAGTGTGTGAATTGGCGTATAGAAACGATGGAATTACGAGAGTATTGATCTAATCATCGTGTGATATTCTATATATTATGACATCTGCCTTTTTCCATATCTTTCTCAATGTAGATTTCGATTCTCGTATTCATTAAACCCTTTCATTCAGCGTATTTATTGAGGCAATAAACTGAACAACTGGTTCGGCCGTAAAGTAACAATGGAAGACTACGGAATTCTAAAGACCGCTATTTTGTTGAAAAGGTCACTAGCCGGCTAAAGAAGAATATAAAGAAATGCAGGAAAAGAAACATAAATAAAACAGCCCGATCATCAACACGACTATACATGGGTAGTTTCTGGCGAATGGAGATGAGAACTGAAAAGATAAGGAATACACAAAAAACAGTTTTCTGTATCGGCTCCATGAATAAATGTGGAGAAAATTTCTGGAGTAACAATAGCTACCAAGAAAATGTTACTTCTTGAAATACATCCGCTCCTGCGCATGCATATATATATATATATATATATATATATATATATATATATATATATATATATATATATATATATATATATATATATATATATATAACAGAAAACAGTTAATAAAACATGTTAAAAACACTTTGAAATGAGTTAAAAACATATTTAATCTGAAAAGGAAACACTTGATATGTGGATAGTCCTTTAATCCGCGGAGTTTTGAAGAAATACTTTCCTTCTCATCAGAGGGTAGGAAGTAGCAAAATGCAGGATCGGATTTTGCATACAAAAGTATTTGATGAAAAAAGATCTTACTTGATAACAAAAAGTAAAGCAGAGGGAATATGGCGAAGAAAAAGGTGATTATACGTGAATGGACAGTCTGGTGAAAGGTAATATATATATATATATATATATATATATATATATATATATATATATATATATATAGTGAGTATCAAAAGTAGTTGGTACATTGTTTTTTTTTCATATTTCTCAATAAATATAAAGTTTATTTGAATGAAATTTACACTATCTCTGAAGAGATATTATCTATCTTCAAATAAAAGGGGAATTCATATATGTTTAGTTGACAAATATTTATTTACGAAAAATTAAATTGTCCATATGCAAAAAAATTTAACACATTTATTAATATTTTGTTGTATATCCTCTGTGTTGCCTTACAAATGTTTTCCATAACTGCCTACTCGTGACTTACAATCAATTGCTAATAGTCTCAACCATTCTTTTTCGCAAACTTTCTTCAATTCCTTGATATTCTTGGGATCTCTTGCATGCACTCTTAACTTAAAAGTTTTTCACAGATTTTCGATGGGATTTAGGTCGGATGACTGTCCAGGCCGCAGTAGAACACTAATTGTATTATCCTTAAAAAATTTTGGATCATTGTCTTGCTAGAAGATAAAAATCACGGCCCAATCCTAGATCTGCGGCGCTCTTGAACAAATATGTTGACAAAATCTTCGTGTATTGTGCTGCATTCATTTTCCCTTCTATGTTTCAAATTCCTCAAACTCCACTGGCAGAAAAGCAGCCCCGAATCAACACACTTTCACTACCAAATTTAACAGTAGAAATAGTTTTAGATGATTTAAATTTTGTGCCAGTTTCCTCTATACACAGGTGCGCATGTTTCTTCCGAAAAGCTCAATTTTAGTTTCATCGGGCGAAATAACTTTGTTCTAGAAGTCATTTCTGTTGTAAAAGTATTTAGAAAGTATTGTAGAAAGTACTGTATTCATAAACAAATTTCAAACGATCTGTCACATGTCTAGAACTCAACAATGGAGTCTTTCTCGGTAATCTCGAATAGAGGCCTGTACGATTCAATGATCTCTTGATTGTGTCCTTGCTTACTTCAATACCTGCTTTCTGCAAATCTTATTGAATTTCTGAACGAGTCAGAAATGGTTCTTTCTTCATGTTATGATCAATATAACGATCAGTAATATCATTTAATGTACGTGTCCGACCATTTCTTGAGTGATTTTTAGTATTACCATCCGTTGTTTTCCAATTTCTCACGACAGTCCCAACAGTACTCACCACCAAATTTAGTTCTGAAGCTATTTTCATGCACCCTCTTTCTATCTTTATATCCTGCTATGATTTCCTGGTGCATATCATCAGTCAATTCCTTTGTTTTAACCATTTTAAAACAGTAATGAAAGAGGCAACCTGCGCAGTGTCCGAGACCTGTTATCAATAAGGAGACCAAACACCGGGATGCCTTCTCGTTGATATTGCAGCAAGATTAAATGACTGGTTAAAAATGAAACTTCTGATTGGTTGAAAGTATTGTAGAAAGTACTATAGCAAGATGAAATAGCTACTTAAGAATGAAAATTGGCAGTGTGAAAAATACTTTTGCATATGAGTAATTTGATTTTTTTGTTAATAAATATTTGTCAACTAAGTATATCTTTATTTCTGTTTGATTTTTAAATAGATACTATATGTTCAAAGATTGAGTATAAATTACATTCAAATTAACTTGATATCTCTTGAGAAATACGAAAAAAACAACAATGTACCAAATACTTTTGCTACCCACTATCTCTCTCTCTCACTCTCTCTCTCTCTCTCTCTCTCTATATATATATATATATATATATATATGTGTGTATATATATATATATATATATTAGTGAAATCAAAGGAAATGCAATGTTTACCTGATATAAGCAATGGTAAGCTTCGATCTAATATAAATACCTAGTATTTATATATAGATATTTTAATCCCAACCAAATACAAAAGCTCGGTGCATAAATAATTAAGAGTAGAGCTTATTATAAGAGAAAAAAAACTATAAATTAAAATTTATTATCAAATTTATTATTCGACTGACTACTCCCCCCCCAAATACAAAATCCTTATTCCGCGAAGTTTTAAAGAATGCTATTCTTGCTATTCTTTTTATCAGAGGACAGAATTATATCACTCCTACATTATTTCACTCGTTTTTAAAGGACATGTACATTTTTGCAATTGATTATAATAAATTGAAGTTTAATTATAAGTCGTAACCAGCAAATTCTAGCATTGCTACAGATATTATTTGCGTATTTTTTCCTGTTCTCTCATGATAAAAATAGCAAGAATAGCATTATTTGGAACTCCACGGAATAAGAACTTTGTAAGTTGTTTTTGGAGTGTTCAGTTGAACAATAACTTTGATTGTAAATTTCAACTTGCAGTTTTCATTTTTTTCTCTCTTTTATATATATATATATATATATATATATATATATATATATATATATATATATATATATATATATATATATATATACTAGCGGGGGTACCCGGCGTTGCCCGAGTGTTTGTTTCCGGGACGGGGGGGAGATTTAAAAAATGTTATGGTAGGTAAGTAGGAAGGATCAAACCCGGAGTCATGAGTAAAAGTAGGAAAATAAAGTGTGAAAAAACAAAACAAAAAAAAAACATCTGCAACGTTAACAGTTTGGCCACCAAGAAAAGTCCATTCCAGTTGTTTAGGAAAAAAAAACGACTACGGTAGGTCGGCGCGAACGTGAAAATATAATGTGAATTGTCCAGCACGCTAACCACTACGCCACAGACCACTGCAGCTTAGTTTAGTGATTTTAAATAACTTGATATGAAAGAACTACGAAGCCAAACCGGTGTTCTCTTCTCAACTGTTCCTTGTGAACGATCCCCAAACGGTGTTAAGTGGTGGCAGGGGGAGGAGGAATTTATTAGAGAGAAAATATTTTACCACTTCCATTGATCTTAACCGATTTTGGCCGTGACTTCTCAGCAGAAAAAGTATAGAAATCTAAGATTATCGAGGAATTTGAGAAATAATAAGCCTATAACACACCTCAGATATTGTTCTGCCGTTTGTGCATATTATATTTGCCTGAAATATCTTGATTTTTAATCCTATTAAGGTCAAAATCAGGCGGGAAAAATGAGTTCATTTAATTTATATAGAATATATATATATATATATATATATATATATTAAATATAATGGGCGGAAGTCTCTCGAGAGCTCTTTCAGCTATCATCTCATCAGGAGAAAATCGATATCGAAAAATAATACTATGTCGAAAGTAAAGAGTTCTGACGAGGAACTATTGAATGTGGCAAAAATTACGGGGACACTAAAATAAAGTTTATTAACGTTTAAAAAAACGATTAAAATAATGGCACAACGAGGGAGAAAAAAAACGGGAGAAAAGATTCACAGTTCCCCAAAGAGAAACAATGTATTAGATGTTTCTTTCTGCCGGCACAAAGAAGGTTTCCGCACCGCAATAGAGACAAACTCCCAAATCTTTAAATGGTTTCTGGAGTCCGCTCTATGTAGCACCTCGAACCATTCAATTTTATATCTATCGGTACAGCACGGATTGTCAACCAATTGCTGGCCAATAGCAGAGTCCAAGACTGCAGAAGGAGGGAGACTATCAGATCCCATTCTCCCTTGTCTAATCTTCGATGGAACATGCTGGTTTATACGAGTCAAAAGATGTAAGGATGTTCGCCCAACATAACCAGCATCGCACTGGCATTTGAATTGATATAAAATATTGCTATTTTGGATGTAAGGCAAACTATCCTTGCGAAAAGAAGGAAATGCAGGTCTCGTAGTATATACCAAACGCAAGGACACAGAATAAAAGCAGTCATAAGTACTTCTGCGAATCTGTTTGGAAAGTCTGTTACTCTTTCCCCCAATCCACGGTAATTTTAAATAAACCGGGCATTCAAAGGTCCAAACTTTTTAGGGGATTTAAAATCCGCAACCTTTTTGAAAATACAGTCATCAATAAGATCAACAGGATAACCATTATTGATGAATATTTCCCTGATCTTATCGAATAGTGGGCCAAAGTTTAGAACTCGAACGGAACTCCAACCCCTTACAGAGTTCATCGCCAACAAGGAGGTAGAGGCATCATGTTTTGGGCAAGAATCATTAGGGATAAGTTGGTTGGACCATTCCGAGTTCCAGAGGGTGTAAAACTTACCAGCAATGCGTACACAGCTTTTTTTTAATAAACATTTGTCATCATAGCTAGAGAACCTTCCATTGTCACGTCGCTTTCAGATGATTTTTATGCATGACAATGCACCATCCCATTCTGCTAGGGCGACTGCAGCCTTCCTTGAATCTACGGGCTTATTTGGAGAAACCCTCATGATCTGACCAACGTGTTCTCCGGATCTTTACCCCATTGAATATCTCTGGTCAGTATTTAAAATAGGTGTTTACGAGGGAGGGGTGCAATTTACTTCAACAGATGCTCTGTGGAGGAAAATAGTTGATGTCACCAGGACCAGAACTCCTTTTCAGATCTAATAATTGACTTCTTCGGTGAACAAAAGGTTGTTTAAAGTTATTTTAAAACATGGTGGATATCCACCATGTTTTAAAATAACTCATTAATTTATTTGAGATTAACACCTAGTATGTGCTGTTGTTTATTATTCTTTAAAAAAAATATAATAAAAAGTGAAGTTTTCATGATTAGACATTGTATTTTCTCTCTCATACGACATTTTAAGAGACCTGCAATAAAGCGATGGACAGTTTAAATTTCTTTGATAAAGAATAAAATGCCATAACTTTGTGAATATCGCATGAATGTGAATAAAATTTTGGGAAATAACTAAGATCTAGAAGAGTAGCATGTCTATTTGTATTTAAATTAGGAAATTATATGCATATATAAAGTTTGTGACAATTACAAAAAAAATGTAATTGCAACTGTATATATGCAAGCAATTTTCTTATTCCTGAGATTGAAACATCTTTCGGCAGTTCTAGTTTTATCCACTGTGCCACAAGCCACAAGACACAAAGGTGAAAAATTATGCTCTTTATATAAACAATAACAACCGTTTAAGGTTCGCATTCGTTCTTTTGTATTATCGATAATAACAGCTGACGATTTCAATTACCACAGTGCTCAACCCCCGAAAAAGTGATGATGAAGGTATATAGTTCGTACTGATAAGCGGCGTAACTCAGTATATAACAGCAGGAGCAGTTGATTCGAAGGTTTATATAAAATTATAATTGTATTCACTAGATGTTAAGTATCGGTAATCTACCATGGATTAAGGTTTGATGATAATGATGATTTTAAATAGTTTGTTCAAAATAAAGCCAATTCTATTGATTCCGCCATAGAAATACACTGTTCGTAATTTATTTGTATAGAAAAACATTTCTTTCCGACATCTTTGATGGAACAGGTGCTTTTGCGTATGAATAATACATTGACGTAGATTATACTAATATATATCAAGAGGTTCTAAATTGAAATAATATGCTGCCTGACTCTTTATACATTAATGCGCTTAGTTATACTTATTGATATTTTCTATGATTTGCTTATTTATTTTGTTGTCAATTTTAGTATTATTTCTAAATATTTGAAATGTTTTTTAATGACTCAGACTGTCAGATTCGATAATAGTCCTAGAACTTCAATGCAAAATCTATGAGCCTGCCTTTAAAACTAGCGTTCATTGAATTTAATTTCGATTTCATTTCAACTATTGAATTCAATACGAACGTTTTTGGGAGAATCTAGAGAATATATGATTCACGGTCCGTAAGTTTCTTTAATCTGATACAGGTTGATATGTTCAGCACAAAAGCTAGACTTCTTTGTATTTTTATTTGTTAAGAAGAAGGAAAATTCGAATCGATGTATTGAGTAGGTCTTAAACCATTTAAATAGTTCCATTGAGAAACGGAAATACTTGAGTCTCCGCATTTTAAGACCTTGTAAATTAAGCGAAAATAATAGACTTTTTTTTTTATTTGCTCTAGTCGCGGATTTGTTATCGACTCCGAAATTGAATTCCTGTTACAATGCATCGACTCTGGAGCAAATCTAAAACTCGAATAAAGCGGCAATTCTTACAGAAAGCGATTTAAATAAAACAATGCGATAAAGTTTTCGTTTAACTTTACATATACGTTTATTAGTACTTTTGTTATATGTGACTTATATTTCATTGTGAATTGCTAACGTTGTTTATCAGTCGCAGCGGATCTTCAGGTATGATAAACAAGGTATTGTTACGTATTACTTTTATACAGATGCCTCCGTTCAGTCTTGAAAGTAAGGACAGCTCCACATGTGCAAGGGTTGCGCAATCCACAACTACGCCTCTCCTAAATCGACACTGCTTGAGTCCTGTGGCAAGGAGAAGTCCAGGACGACTGGAAACAATGCCAAGATAAGCGGAGAGTACATACAGCACCTGGAAGTCCCAAATAGTCACCCATCTGGTACTGGCCAGGCTCATCGTTACTTAACTTCGGTGATTTGACGGGAACCGGTGTGTCAAACGTGATTATGCCGTACTTTTATAGCTACATGAAAATTGTACAGAAATGTAATAATAGCATATCCATACCGCCTTTGCCCCGTTTGCTCTAGCACAATTCGCCATAGAACACGATTTCAAGCATCCTGTCATCCATTCGAGACAGGTGTCCTGCTCAGCGAAGCTGCCTGGTCAGAAGCATGACCTCAATGCTTGTGATATGCGCTCCCTTTAGGACTTAATTGTTGGTGACGTAGTCCTGCCGGTTGATGCTCGTTATGGAACGGAGGCATCGTTGGTGGAAAATCTCCAGAAGCTGCACCTCTTTATATTATACGATATAATTAAAATAGTAATTGTTATACCGGCCTTCCTTGAACAGAGGAATTTACACCGATTAGCACTATAAATAGCGCTAGTAATTCCAACACCGGGGAGAGAGATGGGACTGCACTTCAACTGCTAGCCGAGTGCCCAGCAGATACACACACTTTCCTGTCTTTGTACATTATTGTTAATACACTTGTTCCTTAACCGAACCTCGACTTTATTGTTCTTATTTTCACTGTTGTTCTACAACACAACAGATTGGCGACAAGGAATCGAAACGACACAACGGTAATGTTGTTACACGAATGACCCGGTCTAAGCCGGGTTGACATGCTAGTATATATATGTGTATAGGTGTATATACATACATGCATGTTCATGAATTAAAATGTGGCACGCGTCTGCGGATGAAATGTCAGAAATTGACAAGCTAAACGGGAATTGTTTCAATATTTCTCACAAATATGAACAAACCTTGTTATTGTTATGAAAAATGTAACAGAAAGGAATCTGGTTATGTGGATGTTTTGAAAAGATTGACAGGAAAAAGTGACAGAAGGAAAAAGATTGCAGTTGGAGATTTGATTGTCAACCGAGTGGACGCCACGACAATTCTCTCTGTCGCCCCCCACTCTCTCTCTCTATCTACCATAAGCAAGAACAACAGGAGAAATAAAAAACCGACTATTGCTTACACCAATGGATGTTGTGTTTTGAATTCTTAAAAAGGGTTTATAATATAACAATATTACATATGACTTGGAATAATATGTAGGTATGGTAAGCCATAGCTTACCATGTCCATAACGTTAGAATGAGGATGATACACTAGGTACAATTACACATTAATTTAAGTGATATGCTCTTTTAGTAAACTGAAATAAAGGTTAACAGATGAAGCGGATGATAAGGTATAATAAAGAAATGATTTAGATACAAAAAGGATCAGATAAAAGAATTTAATAAAGTTTTGTTTAACTTTATAACTACTTTTGCTATATTATTTCAAAGTATGATTTACATTTATTTTAAAATACGCTTCCAAGTTAAGCCCGGATAGGATTTAGCAATCGGTTTAACCGGGTATTGTTACGCATTTCTTTAAAACATATGCCTTTATAGCTAAGTAAAGTATGGCTTATCAGTTTCGGAAGGCTAAAAGGTGTGATTAACCGTGTATAGTTAAATATCACTTTTAATAATATACGCTTCTAGTCAATTGAAATATAATTTACCGAGTGCAACGTTAACGGATTTTCAATCTAAACTCTGTGTATCGCTTTATATTTTCTTGATTTTGAAATTGCTATGAAACGCAGTGTAGTGAAATTTGGTACATTGGAGGATCATAACCAGCTGCCTTATTTCCCTGATTTTTGTAGAATTTGAACAAATATTTTGAAAAATATGGTAATTGTTCTATTTTCTGGTAATTGTAAGTATGCGTCCCTTTAATGCAGGTCTCACAAATTGCCTAAAAGGGTCAATTGACAGCTAGTGAAAATGAACGTGTTGTTGCAGGCCTTGCAGAAGGTTTTTCTCTTGTAGATCTAGCCAAGGAGCTTGGTAAGGATCGAAGAAAATTGAAAATCCAAACATCAAACCAAGAAGGGACAAAAAACACAACAAAGTCAGTTTCTGCTCGTGATGTTACAAAATTCGCCGTCAATTTATCAAGCAGCCGGGCAGCTACAGTGCTGCTATATTTGAAAAAGCGGGAATACGTCCATTGTCCAGAAAGATAGACTGCAACGTATTAAACGAAATTGCAAGAAGCATTAAGTCCATAGAAAGACCTGTTTTAAACCAAACTCACAAGGATAAAGGTTTGGCTTGGGCTCAGAAACACATGAAAAGCAGCTTTGAAAATGTTATTTTCACCAATGAGGCCAGATTAACCCTTGATGGACCAGATGGGTGGGCCAAAGTTTGGAGTCCTCTTGAATTCCCTGCTCCTCATCGATTCCGTCGTCAACAGGGAAGTGGAGGCGTCGTGTTTTGGGTTGAAAAAATCTATGATGAACTAATTGGACCATTTCGAGTGCTACAAGGTGTCAAATTGACAAGCTAGTCTTATATATTATTTTTAAATGAGCATATGTCACCATGACATGATGACCTTTCATTGGCGCGTCACCGCAAATTGGTTTTTATGCACAACAATGCGACATCCCACTCAGCCAAGGCTACGACATTTTACCTTAAGTCATTAAGCATTATTGGAGAAAATTTAATGACATGACCACCTTGTTCTCCAGATATAAACTCAATTGAGGAGCTCTTCTCAATAATAAAGATGAAAGTTTATGGAGGAGGTGTTCAATTTACGCCAAAGGATACGCTGTGAAGGAAGATTTTTTAAGTTTCCTATAGCATCACATCATCTCAAATCTTCCGATTGTCATCATTAGTTGACAAGAGGCTATTCAAAGTCATTTTGAAGAATAAGAGTTATGTTGATAAATAAATATATACATATATACATGAAATAATACACATTTATAATTAAATCTAAATATGCTTTACAAGATGCATTAGTTATTATTATGATATTAGGTATGATCGACATGGTTAGAAGTACAAATAATATTGGTTATGTTGTTATCATATGATGCTGGTCACTGAATAATATCCTACTTTTCTTGCTTTTGCTTCATAAGTTTTTGTTGGTGTTGTGAACGACTTGCTTTCGGAGTAGAGTGATGGAGCGCACGTTTATATACAAAAAGACGAAGCCGTTTTAATTTTTAAATATGTATTCTTTAACTAAAAATATTTTCGATTCTTTCCCTAACTAGCTGTTGGTTTTTATCTAAGACATTAAATTAGATACTCCTTTACGTTCAAGCCCATTCCGGAACAGGCTTTTATTTGCAACGAGCAGGGATATCCGATGTTGTCTGGGTAAAAGTGTAACATTACATCTGTTAAAACTTTTATCTCTTTGTTTTTAGTTTCGCCATTTCCCTCTATTCACCCCTCTTTTTCTCCGCCTAGCCCATTCTTCATTCCGCACATACACACAGATACAAGCACACTTTATAAATTGTTCGATGTATTAGTTGGCGCAAAGGGAAATAACTCCTTGCAAGAAAAATCAGTGTTAACGTGCTTTAATTCGTGGCCGCAAAACAGATTCCTCAGGGTCAAAGAATGAATGTATTTTTAAAGTTTTCAGATATTATTCATCCAGGGCAACGTCGATCAAGAAAATACCAACTTGGTGGATGTTTGTTTTGTATTTTAAAGTTTTAGGTGGCTATACATATACGCACATATATACACCTGGCTTTTATGTAATAGTTGCAGTTGTCTATCATGCATTCGTTACTGACATTATTGTTCCCCACTACCGACAAAGGAGGGATTGGGCCTAGTAATTCACTCTCCTTCGTCCATTCGTTTGTTCGTACTTTTCTCAATAATCATGCCTTGGGATTAAAAAAAAAATTTTTTTGCACAAACATTAGTCATGATGAAAGTATTTATTTTTTGCCAGAACTGATTTTCCGGGATTATTCTCGTAGCCCCCTAGGGAGCATTATAAGTGTAAAATTGCCCCTAAATCGTTTACCCACTCATTTGTTCGCATTTTTCTCAATGACCACGCATGGTGAAAGTAAATTTTTCACTCCTAGAAGGGAACCCCGCATGCTCGGCTTGTTCAATACTTAACGCCGAAGGCATTTTATCAATCGATCAAGATTACAAGTATGTCATTGTGACATAGAGTTATTGACCTGTAAGCGACCTGTGACCAGAATCTAATCAGTGAGCTTTTTTGATTTTTTAAAATATATTCTGTAAAATCAACAAGGCCGATACCCATTAGTTGCGTGCTCTCGTGTAATGAATGAATGTTTGGATGTATGGGTTAAAGATAAACTAAAATGACCGAGAAATGGGCTGAAATGACTTAAATAAATAAAAAGTAAATGACTTAGAATGATTTTAATGAACTTAAGGATGAATTGAATAACCTTAAGAATGACTTGAATGCTTAAAAATAACTGGAAACCATTCAAAAACAACTTGATTGATCTGGAGAATGACTTGAATGGCTTTGAGACTGACTGGTTGATCATTTTACATTAAATTAATACAGAAAAGTTATCCCCCACTTTATATCAAAAAGTTACAAACATAAGTACAGCATGTAGTAAGAAAGATACTACACTTTGATCTTGGCCAAAAGGCCAAGAAAAGCTTAAAAAGCTAAGAACAGCATCTATTAACAACAGACCTTTGATCTTAACCAAAAAGGCCAAGCACAAAAGTGTTACGGCAGACCGACCGACAGACCGACCGACCGACGAAGTGACTAATAGAGTCGCTTGCATGCGACTAAAAATATGTTATTCCAATAAATAACAACAAATAATAATTGAAAATGTCCGCTTTTAAAAATGTCCGCTTTTAAAACCAACATCCAAATACAAGAAAATTTCATCAGATCCTGGTGGATAAGCAGGCTCAAAGCGCTTCTGTAATGTGACTGTCCTAGGGAGTGGTTAATCTCCCCACTGGGGGAGGCTGAGACTCCCGAAGTACTGGAGAAAGCCTGGCAGATATGATTCTTTTATTCTTTAATTATCATCGGTGTGCCCGAGTGACAGCAAAAAGCCCTCCCGAGAGAAAAGATTAGATTTGTGACTTTCATTTTTTTTTAATGAAAATCAATAAACACTGTCATTTTTGAAGTTTGTATTCCAACAGATAATGACTCAGGGTTCTGGAGAAATCATGTTTATAATTCAAGTGCAGTGCGTCGACTTAGCGATCACTGGGGTGACCCTATCAGGCTATGAGAACGTTTGCAGATCAACAGGTGCACCAACCTCACCGCTATATCGAAGAGAGAAGTGAAATCTACTTATAGATTCAGTGGAGTCGGACATTATTTAATAGTGTACTGTAAAGGCAATTGTATATAATTATATATTTGTGTATCATTTTTTCTGGAAATTAATTAGTAGACTAGACGAATTGAGTTGTTTTTTTGTGTGTATGGAATTGTTTTTCTTTTAGCATACGACAGACCGGCGAGGCGACGACATATTGACCCTGACGCAAGAACCACCGACGAACACCAGGCCGCGAATTGAAGACCAACTAGCGCGATCAACGGGGATCTGCACAGGATAGGGTCACACTTCTACAAATTGTTAACGTAACCATTTACTATGGAAAGGATATAAAGTTGAATAATGAATTGCTGATAGTATTTTCATGAGAAATCGTGTAATGTAAAAGACGTTTAAAGAAATACCTACACTTAATTTTTATAATGAGGGTGTTCTAAAACTAGTGCCTACTATTTTTTATTCCGCCTGAATGGATCAGAGGGGATTGCAAATTGCATTGTTAAGATAATTTAAGTTATGCATTCATGACATGAATGTTTCATCTCTCTATTGCAGATATTGATGGTGTGACACTCTAGGAGAGCAACCCTGGCCATGGACGTGTGTCAGAAGTAAAGATCCGTCGTTGAATTTCTCCATGCCCGCCAAAATGAATGGATTAATATTCACCGCCGCCTGTTGAACGTTTACGAAGCAGATGAAGTTGATGTTAGCACAGATGGGTTCGTCGATTTCAGAGTGACGACAGAGATGTGAGTAATAAAGCGTATTCCGGCACACAGGCACAGGCACCAAGCAAAAGTGCATTGAGAATGAAGGTGTAGAAAAATAGAATAAAATAAAATTCTAGAGCACATAAGGTCGGTCGTTTTAATTGTACTACGCTTGCTTTTGTAGCTCTTCAACTTCTTTTCAACTTAGTTAAAAGTACTTTTGGAACGATCCTCGTATAAAACGGAAGATTCATTGATTCAGTAATCTTTTAGTTATAAAATCCTAAGTAGAGATATTACACAAAGATGGCGACGATTTTAATGCTAATTTTCCATGAGTAAATGTTTAATCATGGGTGTGGAACATCTTAACACTTTGACAATTACAAGTTTTTGGTTCAATACAAAAATCAAGGCAATAAATAAAATAAAGATGTAATTAGATTAGTTGTTTCGGTTTTAGATGTGGACTTCATTTTAAAAATAGCGGAAAACGAACTAGGCTATTACACACGCAAAGTGTTTAACACTTACGTTATATTCTTAACTAACATCAACCGCGATTAAATGTGGCAAGATATGAAGCATAACTCTTAGTAAACGAATAGAGTCATCTTGGCAGCTTTTAGTTATCATTCAAACGGGCAATGGCAGTCGTGGCCAAAATGAAATTATCTGGCTGTCATGGTTTGGCATGTTCTGGCAGTGGCAGCTAGCGGAAACCGTTGCTTGTTATTGTCAGCATTGGGGGTTACGGGTGATTAGTGTTGGTTTGGAGCGATTACTTGGGTACTGGCGGGTACTGATCGGCAATGGATACCTTTGCAACTGGCAGTCACTGGTGGCCACGATCAGTGTCGACCTCCATTTGACTGCATCGAACTAAAATCGTCTATCTTCAACAATTGTTGGGCACTGACATTCACTGATTGTCACTGGATGCCTGGGACCGACACTGATCGTCAATGATGTATTGAGGTGGTTACTTGCAGTTACTTACGTTTACTGGTGAACGCTGGCTGACTTTTAATGCCTTTCATTGTTGGTTCCTAGCGTTCACTTTCGACCATGACTAGTATTGCTCTCCACTGGACTGCTCCGGAATGAAATTGTTTCAATGGCAAGACCTGGTGGTCATGACCTGGTCATGACCTTAAACTATATCTGATGATGAGGCCGAAGCTTGCGAGCTTTGGGGAGTGTGAAGCCCCCTTTAATTGCAATTGCTCCCAGATCCACTCTCACCCAGACTGGTAGGTTAAATGAGTTAAATAGAAACCGACTTAAAAACAACAAATATACTGTATTAAAAAATTGCTCTTCAAAATTACTGGATTCGGCATTAAATAACCTGAAAAGGGTTGACATGCCGTAAAACAAAAACAAACAAACAAACAAACGAACAAACAAACTCACTGATGAGCGATTAAAAACCAAATCAAATAAAGTCACTTTATACGTGCATATTCTCTCTCTCATCACTGTTTTTCCTCCTTGACGTTTCATGTATAGCAATGTCATCTCCTCTAGTCGTCGGTGATCTTCTGTTTAACTAAGATCAATAAACTAGTCATGCAATAGATCTTGCTGAGTTTTGAATATTTTATTGGAGAGAGAAAGTACTTTTATTAGAGAGACAAAATACTTATAGCTAAAGTTATTTAATCTTTAATTTCCTATCTTCGCAACGGGCAGAAGTATCAGTTGCGTTCATTAAGATTTTCCCTCTAAAGTATTCTGGTGTTTCTCACCCGTTCGATTTCCAGAGCTCGACAGAACTCTAATTTTTGGTTTTCTCTTGTTTGAAAACGTGACTCATGTCATAGCGTACTTGTTCGGCTATATTATGTCTACAAAGGTTGACTTTTGCTCTCGCTTCAAATGACATAACCTATCTTCTGCGTACATTCTGTTTGCAGCTAGATTAAGCTGGCATGTATTTATGTGATCCTTATCGAAATTCACACTAACTAACCTAATCGCTACTTACTGGCATAGAGTTCTAAATCTATAACATTCTTTCCGAAAGGTTTCGCTTTTCCTTTTCTGCATAAGTTTTGAAATGATTACATTTTTAATATTTTATTAATTTACGTTTCTCAAAACTCATATACTTTATTTCTAATATATAATAATATTTATTATTAAACTATCAGGACCCGAATACCGGCTTTGCTTGATGGAAGTATAGCATAACACCGTAACTTATTCGGTAAACCCCCCCATCCCTGAAATAAAATCAAACTACGTTTGTCAGCTCTGGAAAATAGCGGGCACTAGCGGCCGTGGCCAACATGAAATTATCTGCGTTCACTGGTGGGCGTTTTCTGGCAGTGGCAGCTAGCAGAAGTCACTGGTTGTACTTGTCAGCACTAGTGGCGATTAGTGTTGGTTTGGAGCGATTACTTGCGGGTAATGGTGAGTACTGGCGCCTATGATCAGTGTCATCCACCATTCGATCGCGCCGGACTGAAACTTGAAATTCACTGATATCCAATGGCGGTTAGTCATGTTTTTAAGTGGTTACGTTACTTGTGTTTACTGGTGGATACTGGCATTTTTTCATGCTAGTCGTTTTTGCTTCACAGCGTTCGCTGTCGACCGTGATCAGTATCGACTTCCATTGGACTGCTCCGAAATGAAATTGTCATTTCTTAATGGCAAGCCTTGGTGGTCATTGGAATTTTTATGCGTAAGGTCATTGTCTGTCACTATCGACCATGATCAGTGTCGAACCCCATTGGACTGGTCTGAAATGACATGACCTGTCTTCAATATTCGTGCACTGTTATCCATTGTATGCTACTGACATTCAGTGGCGAACACTAGCGGATATGACGGTGATTTACAGTGATTTTATGTGGTTAGTGTCACTTCTTGAAAGGAACAGGCACTGGCTGGAACTGACAAATAAACTGCCTGTTTTCAATTGTCGGGCACTATCATTGAGTTGCAAGCATTGTCAATCCATGGTGGTCATTATTTTTTTAAAGTGAACTGCCAACTCAGGACTCTGGCGGGTATATGCGAGCCCTGGCGGGTACTGGCTGACACTGCTGGGCTCTAGCGAGCAGTGGCAAACCCTAACTGGTAGTGGTGGACTTTAGAGGGCCTTGACTGCCATTGGCGAGCCCTGGCGGGTGTTTCGTTCGAAACCTAAGCATAACAGGATCACCTTATTCTAATTTCTATGCAATTTCCTGAATTGCTGCATTGACGACTGCTACAATAGACGTTTTTATAGAATAGGTTTAAATCGTGTAATGTGTAAACAAAAAGATATTTCGAGGCTAAATGCTTATCATCATTTTGTAAAATAATGAATCAAAATAACAAAAAGTAAAATTATATAAAATGTGAAAACCTTGCTAGTAGTTTGACCATATTGACATTACATGTAGCATCTGCGTTTGCAAAGCTGTAATGTTTATTCCTAGACGGGAATAATTGTTTCTATTTTATTATATATAGAGAAAATACATGAATTAAAAAAAAGTATTGGTTTAAGAGAGGCCAAACTAATTTTGGCTTGAGTACAAAATTACGATTATTAGTTTAATAAGCCATCTTATTGTTGTATGAGAGATGCCTTCCATATATTTTGAAAATACTATACGCTTTCTTATATGTGGAGCATTCTGGAAAAAAATGATGATTTAAATCTGGCAGACAGGAAACATTTTCTGCAAAATAAATTGAGTTCTTTTTAACTGTAAAAATAAATTAATCACTCCGTTTATAGAAGATATAGTTTATCGCACTGTGAATAACAGTTTCGAATAGCTTAGTTTGTCAAAGCACCGGACACCTACAACAGTCATGGTCTGACCACACCTAAAAATCCTAGAGATGAGGAAGCATGTGTGTGTGAGTGTGTGTGTGTGTGTGTGAGTGTGTGTGAGTGTGTGTGTGTGAGTGTGTGTGTGTGAGTGTGTGTGTGAGTGTGTGCGAGTGAGTGTGTGTGTGAGTGTGTGTGTGTGTGTGTGTGAGTGTGTGTGTGAGTGTGTGTGTGTGTGAGTGTGAGTGTGTGTGTGAGTGTGTGTGAGTGTGAGTGTGTGTGTGAGTGTGTGTGTGTGTGAGTGTGTGTGTGAGTGTGTGTGAGTGTGTGTGTGAGTGTGGTTATGTATATATAATTAAGATTATATAAACATATTAGGTTGTTTACGCAAGTTAGTCAATGTTTCGACATTTCCATCTCGTCATTAGGACCTCCATGACGTTCTGGTGTTGGTATGGCAATTCCGAAGCGTTAGTCGATCCACAGAAAGTCCTTGCAGCGTTTACCTATTTTTATTTATAAAAGCTCTACTCATCTATTGAGTAGTTTTGAAAAATATTGGTGTTTAGTCCGTGTTATTAATAGATCTGAACCTTATTAAATGAGACACACACACATATATATATGTATTGTTAAAATATAATATCCACTGACACGTGTTCGTCTTCGACTCATTACAGTGGCTGGTGATTAGTAGACGACGAAACACGTGTCAGTGGATAATTATATTTTAACAATACATATGCAGCTCCCCATTTTGGGGGTACCAAATTGACAAAAGAGAAAATTATTCCCAACCCGCATTTAGGTAAAAACGCACTTTCGTATAAATAATTGAATTCACTCAAAAAGTATCATAAAACAAAAGACAATGACACACACACACACACACACACACACACACACACACACATATATATATATATATATATATATATATATATATATATATATACTCGTGAGCAAAAAAAATGGGCCAAACACATTTCATATATTTTAGTGCACTAAAAGCTATATTGAACAAAGAACAATTGGACAAGGAAACTTAAACGAGACTAATAACACAGAACAAGACATTTACTTTAATAAATGCTTAGGATGGAATCGCATTCCCTTTTGATTTCTTTAAAAGATCAATCCTTGTAGACATGCTCTCAACCAAAGTGGAACACTGTGAAGAGGAGATGCTATTCCATTCGATTTGCACAGCTTTCCACGGGTTGTCATTGTTCGAAAAGGTTATTGCATCTAATGCACGAGATAATATGGACCAAATATTCTCGATTGAGTTTAAATCGGGGATTTGGCCTGGTCAAAATATCATTAATTGAATTATCAGAAAACATTTTTTGTGACTTTAGCAGTGTGTGCAGGGGCATTATCATGTTGAAAAATAATGTTCTGAGATAATACCAGCTTCTGGATACTTGGTAACAGTCCTGTTTCTAATATTCGAATGTATTCCTTTGCATTGATTGACTTCTCACATCTAATAAGTTCCCCAACTATTGCGGCAGTAAAAGTTCACCATCCAATTATCTTTCCATTCCCGTGTTTAACTGTCGTTTTTATGCAACCTGGTGAAAATTTTTCTCCAGTTCTTCGATTTCACCATTCGGGAGCATCGGGCGCATCATTAACAAAACAAAATCTTGATTCATCTGACCAGAAAATATCCCTGAACCAGTCTGTATCTTTCTTGCCATAATACGAGAAAAATCTTTTTCTATCATTGATGTTCTTTTTAGATAAAAATGGCTTCTTTGCACACCTTTTAGAAGAAAATCCCATTTCTTTCATTTGTCTAGATATTGTATATCTAGAAAGAGAATTTCAAGCCCCTGTTTTGAATTATTTGCTATGGCCAACATGAGTTTTCTTTAAATCCTTCAAAACAGTTAATTTAAGCCTGTGGTCGTCCTTCAAAGTGGATGTTCTACGGCGACCAGATCCAGATTTCCTTTTTACCAAGCATTCGACTTTGAACCTTTGACTAATTCACTTCACTACAGAAAGACATGTTTTCACATTTTCTTTTGTTAAAATATCAAAAACTTGCTTGTAAGTCATTTTGGACTGCTTTAATCCTGCAATTCGGTTTTTTATATCCTCGCCAAGATACGGTCCTACCATTTTTAGGATTAATTTCTGCACTTATTATTATATGCTATAATAATAATAATGATCTACAAAATAGAAATTTTCAGTTAAAATTAACAAAAATTCATGGAAAAATATTGAAAAATCGATTTCTTCCTTCTTTCACTCTTGGTCCATTTTTTTTTTTGCTCATGAGTGTATATACGAGCGTCATTCCAAAATAAATACATTCTATTTTTCGACTTAAACATGTCTAAGAGCGAATGGTAGTGATACCATTAAAACGAGCGACCTTTATAGTCACCACTTTTGTACACGATGGGGTGGTTGCTATGCATAGGGGGACCGGAGCCCGCTATTCACTCACATCTCCGCCAATCTTTAATCAACGAATCCATCTCTTAACTGTGCTGACATTAGCTAAATCGGCTATGAAAACGTTCAACAGGCGCTTGTGAATGTTCATCGGTTCAATTTTATATGCACGGAGGAATTCAATGAGGCATCTCTGCTTCTGACGAACGTCCATGACAGGAGTTGCTGTCCAAGAGTTTCACACTGTCAATATGTGTAATAAAGAGATGAAAAATCAATGCCATGAATAGATTATTTCATTTATCATAACAATGCAATTTGCAATGCTCTCTGATCTATTCGGGCGGATTAAAAGGAGGAAACATTAATTTGGGATAGCCCCGTGTATGTATATATATATATATATATATATATATATATATATATATGTGTGTGTGTGTGTGTGTGTGTGTGTGTGTGTGTGTACATGTTTGTGTCGTACAGTCTCTACACTTTCGCTTTTACGTCTACAAATTTGAAACGATGTGTAGGGGATTCGAACTTGTGGAACAAATATGATTATAAAAGGATGAAATATATCAGGCGATATGAATTCAAAAGGAAATGATGTAAACTTAAAAGTCAACGTTTCACTCAGCTGTTGTATGGGCTTTATTACGAGAGAAAAGACAAAAATTGGAACACAACGAGAATATCTACAATTTTGGGGAATATATATAGTAACAGGGCATAACACATTTTAATTTATGTATCTATACTCCTATGGATTCGTATTTCTTTTGTGTGTATTGAAATTCTCAGTCAACATATTAATGTACTTAATCGAATTAATTCGATCTTGCAAGCGAACTATAGCCCCTGAACCATTGGAACTAATAATGCCCCACACCAAACCTAGGAGTGTTGAAATTGAGCACCTAGGATAAAATTCTTCATCTTTTCTCCGACGGACGTACTGCCTACCATCACTGCCTCGCTCATTGAACTTGTATTCGTCGCTAAAAAGCACTTTTGACCAATATGAAGAGTCATGATCTTCATTGCATCTCACGAAGTCCAGACAGCGCTTTCTTTTTTTTTTTTTACATAAATCATTAGGTTGCGTCTCGCAACATATCGTCGCAAATTAAAATACTTTAATCTGTTCTTGAGAGAGCGCCTTTTTAACAAAATTACACTGTTGTTGGATTTGGAGACCCGTTTCAAATCTGTTTCTTAGGTTGCGGATCTTGATAATCATTATGCTTCTTCCTTCAAATTTGACAGTTGGAACCACACAATCAGAATGAAATTCATCTCCTTCCCTACGGAGAACATAAACCGCTCCTGGGGTGACACAAATCTGATGAAAAAAATAATTTGTTACAATTTTTGAATAGATGATATGTATGTGTCTTCACATAAAAATTTTAATTGTTCGAAGTTTAGGAGACAGAAGCTGGAAACAAGTTTACTTTCGTCAAACCAAACAATTTTAATCCAATGATCAGGTATACACTTTTAATGATTTTTTTGCAAATTCCAGTAGTTTTACTTGTTGGCCTGAGATAAAATAACTTCTTCCTTGCTTTGTATCCTTTTAATTTCACTTCTGATACATTCATCTTACTGTGAGCTTATATGACTTTCTTCCTATCTGTAAGGAATGCTCTTTTCAAAGATCTGTCTTCCCTAGCCGTTGTAGACTTTTATTGCCTTGTCCGTTTCTGTTTTATAAAAACCGGTTTCCATTGTACCTTTTAATCGTTGTTAGAACTCCCTTCCTTGAACATTCCATCTTCCTGGCAATTTAAACCTGAGAATATCCTTCAACAGATAAAGCAACAATTTCTGCCCTTTTTAATCTCTGAAAGCTGCTTCTTCGGAGACATTTTCAATTAAATATACTATTATAGCACTGGTAGGAATAAAATATTACCTGAAAAATAAGAAACAACCATAAGTACGACAATGAATCATTTTGAATATTTGAATGAATTTACTATAAAACTCAGCTAAAACTCTTAAGAGAGACTTTAAAACAAAAGATACTACACTATTTTAAATTGGTTCTGTACAATTCTTAATCCTTAAATGCGTAGATTTAAATCATTATCTCATTTTTTTATGTGCGCCATGGCTGTATATGAACCGTGACTGTTGACGACTTGAGACATTTTTGGAAAGATTTTACACACCAGGAATGAATGTGTTTAATTGGTGAAAATGGAATCGTCTGAAGTTGGTACCTGTTAGCATAACCTTATTTTTTTTTTACAGGGTGGTCACCACTTATCAAGGCCCGGAAGCCACTCAGGGATAAGGGTTATAGCAAGTACAGTACGTTAGTGTATATAATTGATGAAGTGTTTACTTAAGGGGGCGGTTCATTATGAATTTGTTAACGTTGGACTTGAAGACATCCAAGTTGTAGTCAGGTGGGAAGCAGGCAGACGGAACAGAGTTCCACAGGCGTGCAGTTCTAAGAAAGAAGCTTTGTTCATGGAATCCACGTTTTGATTTAGGCACAGATAAAAAGTGGGGGAAATTTTTCACAGTGGATTCAGCTAGACGGGTGTTTTTCGTGAGAGATTGGTGAGGGGGGACCAGAGATTGGAGTTCAGACGAGCACCTGCCATGGAAATAACGATAAAACAAGGATAGGCTCGCAACGTCTCTCCTGTGGGAGAGAGGTTGCAGGATAGAGAAAAGGGCATCTCCACTAAGCCACGAAGTCTATTTTGTACTCTGTCAAGGCAGGATAGGCTGCTTTTAGCAGCTCCTGCCCAGATATGACAGCAGTATTCCATCCTTGTTATTTCATTCATTTGGGATTAAAATTCGATTCCCTAATAGAGGATTATGTAGCGCCAACCTCTTTATTCAGAACTCATACCTAGTACTTGCCGGACTCATTTTTTCATGCATATTGATTTTGTTTTCTATTTCATTGAACTTTTCAAGCCTTATTGTGGAATACATGTTGATAGAAAGAAAATGTAAGCTAAGTTCCATTTTCCTGTTTGAATGCGATTTTTACTCGTCATATAAAAATGGTATTTCAATTCTCTTCTCCATCTTATACTTTATCTTTGTTATTTTCTTCTTGTTTTTGCCGTTTTTGTTCTTGTATCTTTATGCTCACAGCAAGCTGAAACTTGGTTGTTCCATGTCGTCTCTCACTTGTTCGCTTCTTAAACTAAAGAATTTCCTCTCCTCGTGTTTGGTTATTGATATCTCGGAACCCAGGGATCACAAGTCACAAATCTATGTTTTCTTGTCGTTATCACATGTACACTTCCATAGCCCCAAACGAAAACCGAACCTGGTACCAAGCAGATATCCGTACGAAAATATCCATTATTCGTTTAGATTAAACATAGTCTTATAATTTCATCTTAATTTTTAGAATCACAATATCTTGTAACCTGCGATCTTCCTCGTCATTACAAGGTGGGTATATTTACGGATTTAGGATTTTATTGAAACCTGTATATAATTTAAAACTTTTGATAGTTTTATTTCGACGAATACTTGTTGATGAAGAAATTTAAAATGACAACGGCATATTCTCTTCATTGTTTTGACTCTCGAGTGTGTATCCGTTGATATCCTATATGCTTTTATATAAATAGGTATAGTTTTCGGGTGATTAATTGTGTCTAACTGTGTCGGATATATAATCGAGAGTCAAAACAACCCTAATAATAAATCATGATTTGTTATAGAGTAAACTGATATATATCAGATTACTCCATAACAATATATATATATATATATATATATATGTATATATATATATATATATGTATATATATATATATATATATATATACATATATACAGGGTGTCCGTAAAGTTACTATACAGTCTTATTGTTTTATTGTATTATATTTGTATTAATAGTTAATATTTATTTTTAAACAGGTTTATTTAATCAAAGACTGTATAGTAACTTTACGGACACCCTGTATATATATATATATATATATATATATATATATATATATATATATATATAAATTCCTATTTCAGGGATAATGTGCACATCATGAGACTATAATATAATTAAATCTAACATGTTATTGCGTAACGATTCGTGACAATTATGAGCCCCAAAATCATGATGTGCACTTCTGTAACATACTTTTGCTAATGACTTGATTATTACCGGCTTGCAAATCTACAAGATTATTTTAATACGTTTCACTCAAAATTTCCTGATAGTTGCTATGATTACAGCTGTAAAAATATTGCTCACCAGATTGATCGCTGGCAATTTCCATTGAGACAATGAAAATGAGTCTTCCCAGTTGAGTGTTCAATTATTTGGCTATGTGGGATTACAAGAAAAATCAATAGAGCACACCCTAAAATAGGTTGGCCTTTATGAGTAACAATTCAGTTGGTGACAATAACATTGGTATAAAATATTGGGATATAAAATCATGAGAGAGGAGCAAAGGTACTAATCATGTTATAAGTGTGGATTTTGTGTTTGTCTGTAAGCAAAAATCGGAAGAGATTTTTTTAAAAATAGTACACAGATACTTGTATCATTGATATTTTCAACTTAACACAATATATGGGAGTTTATAATTATTTGTATATGGAGTGTGTCTTAATAGTAACGGGACCAGAGGTGCACACAATTTACATACGACCTCTATTTATTTCACTGTATATGTATCCATATAAATATATTTGCATATATATATATATATGTATATACATATATATATATATATATATATATATATATAGATACATATATATATATATACATGTGTACACACACACGCATATATATATATATATATATATATATATATACGAAATATTTGTGGTTAAAAGTTGTTTTTAATGTAGGTTTCAAGGTGGAAAAACTTCCAAGAGTATATATACAGACACACAAGCACAAATATATATAAGAGACACACAAGCACAAATATATATAAGAGACAACTTGAATGCCTATTAGACACTATCCTCGAGTGTATAAGGTTTCTCTGTACGGGAGTTAGTCAGAACAACCTGGCATGAGGATATTTTTCCCTAGACATAAAACCTGACCAAATATTAAAAATCACATAATATTCTCTGCCCAAATAAGATCTCCTCACTATGGCTAACTTATATTAGCTCTTACGAGGAATGGTGCACTTTAAGTAGCAACACGAAGCTGGATACTCTACCAGACTATATGAATTGTTGTCCTGGAATCCAGTAAGACCAATAGACGAAAACAAAATATACACTGCAACATATCAAAATGTTTAATTGGGGAGGAGGAAATTTATGTTCTCAATTTCTTTACTAACTCAATGTTTGCGAGATAAAGAACTTTGATGGAATATTCGAATATCTGCGTATCTTATATCGAGTTAAAGTGTTAGCCCCCTGATTTCTGAGAATTTCGAGGGCAGTAAAATAAAAAAAAAATATATGTATCATATTTATTAAATTGATATGTACTAGCAGTTCAGTTGACTCATGTCCAGATAATCTACATCTAAAATTTCAAGTATTTAGACACAAAGTTAACGGAGGCGGTTGGTAAAGTCTTAAAAGGTCAACTCTTTCAACTTTTTCTTCTTGGTAGCCACATTTTTGCTCAAAAACTGATTAAGAACCTTGCTGCATTTCTGAATACACTTTATTTCAAATGTTTAGACCTAAAAGTGGCTGAATAATTTGCTAGAGACCGCAAAGGTAAACTCTTTTGAACTTTGATCCTTTCGCCCAATAAACAATTAAAAAGCTTGCCCTATATGTAAATACACTTTATGTAAAATTTCAAATGTTTAGACCAAACATTGGCTGAATAATTTGGTAGAGACTGCAGAGGTCAAGTTTTAAAATTTTGACCTCAATTTTCATCCCTTAACATTCATTGTTTTGGGTTCAAATAAAATTAAAAGGTTTGATCCATGTCCAAGAAATCTACATAAAAAATTTCAAGTGTTTAAACTACATTTGGCGGAGGAGTTTGCTAGAGTTTTCAAATGACAAATCGTTGAACTTTGACCCTTCGACAGCCAAATTCCTATCCGAAAACCGATTACGAAGATTTTCCCAAATCTCAATATACCTTATGTCAAATCTCGAGTCTGTAGACTGAAAATTGTCAGAGTAGTTTTGTAAGGAAATGCACACACACATACACACACACACGCACACACATACACACATACAGAAATTTTCACTTTTATAGATATATAGATATGTATATATATATATATATATATATATATATATATATATATATATATATATATATATAATTAATGAATTAATAATGCAACACAGTTCAAAATAGATATTTAAATAGTAATTGACGTTTTCTCTTTATTCAATAGCGAGAAAAACTTGGAATAAAAACAAGAGAATTCGACAATATCATTATTATTTATTTAATATTTGAGAATTAATCAACTCGGCAAATTATTCCTCGTAATATATAATATTCAATAGAGTAGTGATTCTATAATAATACATACGCACTCTCCATAAAATAAAGTATCATGTTTAAGGTTATTGTACGACCGGGCAACGCTAGGTGGCCAGCTAGTATATATATACATATATATATATATATATATATATATATATATATATATATATATATATATATAGGATTATACTCGTCCTATAACACGTAAATTTTTTTCCAGCTTTGCACCACTTTCATGGCCCTGAAGAAAATTAAGATACAATTTTACTAAACCTTAAAAAAAGAAGCAAGGTCTGGACTATAAGGACGTCGAGGAACTGTCGTGATGCAACTCTTGGTCAAATAGTCTGTGATCTTCTCTGAGCACCCTTGGGAAAAACTTCCCACCAATATGCAACATCTTCAGTTCCTCGCGAATAAATTTTCTCACACTGACATAAAACTGTGCATTTATTGTCTCACATGAGGGTCCTTATCTAAGAAATTCTTTATTTGGCCAATCAACTCTAGTGTTATGATTTTCTTTCTCCTCCTACACCTCATTATTTCTCACAGACTCCCTGCCTTCCTTAAATTTCTTATTCCTCTCAAAATCTGATGCTCGATTCATGCAAGATGGTCTAAACGCCGCCTGAAGCATGCCATGTGTTTCAGTGGCATTTTTTCCAAGTTTAAAATAACTTTATTGCATATCGTTCTTCTAAAGTGTCCTCACGTCCAGACTGCATTTTTGAAATTCACCAGCTGTGACAATCAAGCCTAAATGGGGGTATTTCAATTCCTGCTGTAGCTGTTCATTTGCATCTGAAATCATAAGAATTAATCAGTTATCTCTTAAGCTGTATAGCAATAACATACTGCATTTTCAAGATGTGAGGAGTGAAGGGAGGGGGAAGGGGAAAAGGGGACCAGCTCCCGAGAGGTGGGAAATGGGAGCTGGTTAAAGGTCAGGAATGTGGGGTTGCCACCACATCTGGTCTTTGCTAGTCATAGCTAGTCATAGCTAGTCATAGCTTGCAGCATCTGCCGGAACAGATGGTATTTATTTGCTCCCCCACCGAGCAAATTAGGCATAAGGCCGATTTTTAATGTGAGGAGTGAAGGGGGGGAAGGGAAAAAGGGGACCAGCTCCCGAGAGGTGGGAAATGGGAGCTTGTTAAAGGTCACCCATGTGGGGTTGCCTCCACATCTGGTCTTTGCTAGTCATAGCTAGTCATAGCTTGCAGTATCTGCCGGAACAGATGGTATTTATTTGCTCCCCCACCGAGCAAATTAGGCACAAGGCCAATTTTTAATGTGAGGAGTGAAGGGAGGGGGAAGGGAAAAAGGGGACCAGCTACCGAGAGGTGGGAAATGGGAGCTGGTTAAAGGTCAGGCATGTGGGGTTGCCCCCACATCTGGTCTTTGCTAGTCATAGCTAGTCATAGCTAGTCATAGCTTGCAGTATCTGCCGGAACAGATGGTATTTATTTGCTCCCCCACCGAGCAAATTAGGCACAAGGCCGATTTTTAAAGTGAGGAGTGAAGGGGAAATGGGGACCAACTCCCCGGGGAGTAGGGGAGCTGGATAGTGACAATTGGTATGAAGGGTTGCCCCTACATTGACCAAGGTCTTACATGTGGGGTCGCCCCTACATATGGTCTTTGCTTGCAGTATCTGCCGGAACAGATGGTATTTATTTGCTCCCCCACCGAGCAAATTAGGCACAAGGCCGATTTTTAATGTGAGGAGTGAAGGGAGGGGGAAGGGAAAAAGGGGACCAGCTCCCGAGAGGTGGGAAATGGGAGCTGGTTAAAGGTCAGGCATGTGGGGTTGCCCCCACATCTGGTCTTTGCTAGTCATAGCTAGTCATAGCTTGCAGTATCTGCCGGAACAGATACTACACTTTGATCTTGGCCCAAAGTTATAGTTTATTGTGCTAGAAAACTACTTGCTACTCATCTCCCTTCATAATACCCCTGCAACTTACGTCCCCGATAGTATCCCCCTACTTCAAAATGGCACTGTTCCCTGTTTGGGGTGAAAATTGAATAATAATAAAAATTTATGAAGACAGGATACAATAGTTTCATATGCAAAATTCTCATTTTTTATGTTTTATTTATTTATCACTTTGGCGAAAATTCAATGTGATGGATTCTCTTCACCGGAAACGTGAATAACATTTCCAACTGAAATAACTAAAAGAAAAAAAAAGAAAAAAGGAAATGACTCTTTATTTCATTAAACAACTGACTTTTGTCAAATTATATTCAAGATTATCTTTTATTACTCTTGGTTTATGCTTGTCATGATTCTCCATTTATGCAGACTGAAAACGAAGGAAAGAAAACCAATCAAAGACAAGTTTTGCATGCATAATTAATGTCTTTAATTCGTTATCCCTTTTCAAACCAGAGAAAATTATAATCATAACTGCAGGAATTTAATAAAACAGTACAACGTAGTTACGTTTAACACGTGCAGGAGCGTATCTTTTTGTTTGGTTTTTCTTCTCACTAAGCATAAAATCCAAAAAGCATTTGTGCTAATAAGGAAAATTGTTAGACACTTATAAATTAATCAAAATATATGCTTCAAATCCGGTTTAAACACTGGTTCTTGTAAAATCATCGAAGTTAAACGACGCAGAACCTGGTCAGTACCAGGTGGATGACAATTTGGAAATGCTAGGCATTGTATGTCATTTTTCTTTGGTAACATAGTGTACATATAGCACGTGTTAGCATGAAGACAATTGGGACCCAATCTTTCTTTTCATAATTACTAGAAATTCAGCCCGGCTTTGCTAGGGACCTATGTACTGTTCATAACTCTATGTGCATGTATATATATATATATATATATATATATATATATATATATATATATATATATATATATATATATATGTATATATATATGTATATATGTATATATATATATATATATATATATATATATTAAAAAGTGTGACCAAGTAACCTACATTTAAAATTTCAAAGTCTGCAAAGATCAACTCTTAAAATTTTGACCTTTTGGCAGCCAAAGTTTCGCTCCAAAACTGATTAAAAAGCTTTTTGCTTGTCTGAATACTCTTTATGTATAATTTCAAATGTTTAAACCCAAAATTGCTGAATATTTTGCTAGAGACCGTAAAGGTAAAATCTTTTTAACTTTGGCAGGCAAATTTTCGGTCTAAAACCGATTAAAAAGTTTGCCCTATCTCTGAATTTGTAAAATTCCAAATGTTTAGCCCAAAAATGGGCTGGTAAAGACCGCAGAGGTCAATTTAAAAAAAAAATATTTTACCCCAATTTTGAGCCCTAAATATCTATTGTTTTGGGCTCAAATCAAATTAAAAAGTTTGCTCCATGTTTAACTACATATAAATTTTCAAACGTCTAGATCCAAAATTGGCGGAGGAGTTTGGTAGAGTTTTAAAAGGTTAAATCGTTGAACGTAAACCCCTTGACAGCCAAATTTCTGGCCAAACACCGATTAAAAAGATTTTCTCAAATCTCAATACCCCTTATGTAAAATCTCGAGTCTCTAGACTGAAAATTGACAGAGTAGTTTT